>NC_071111.1:17755000-18062500 GCF_024256425.1 Clarias gariepinus
TGGACTCCAACCGGGATTAGTTCCATCTGAATAGCAGAATAAAGACCTTAGCCTGATAAAAAGAACCGCATATATGTTTACTCACATACTAGTGAATACATACATCTGTCTGTATGTATAGAATGCAAAGGTCCATATATAAAAAGACAGAAGGTGCACGAGACAATCAGACTCAGTAATCGAATAACAGTTTCTATAGACACCGCAGACAGATACAGCAGCTGCGACAGAGGGGTCTGTGAAAACAGGAGAGGATGAGCACATGGCGAATTTCAGGCATAGCGAATAGAAATATTAGACTTTATTATAGCAGTGTGTAGGGAAGAGATATAAAGTAAGAATGCCGCTGATCTTGAGTAGATGCCAATGAGTGTTTTACTTTTTTTTCATGTACTGAATTTCTTCATAAAGAAAAAAAAAAACACTCAATCAGTGCATTTTAGATTATCTAAAAGCGGGAAAATTTGTTAAAATAAATTTAACTTTGGGTGAATTTTATTTTGTTGTTGGGCTAAATGTAATAAAACTCTGCCTAGTTCTTAATTCTGCAGTTATACTCATCTGGGAAAGCTACAGAAAAGTTTTTTAAGTTTTTAATATTTTTTAAAACACTTTTAAAAGTATCTTATAAAACTTTTTATTTATTCAATTTAACTTTTTTTCGTACATTACATTTATTTAAGGATGTTTTATGTTTTACTAGCTACAGAAAGTCTTTTCTGCCAACTGCAGTTAGACTTTAACAATAAAGAGAGAGATCTCCTTCACTGACATCACAATAAATATCCTCATATACATTCTGTCTTTAATGCACCATGATCACATCCCTCATTCACTGCATCATTTTTTTATTTGTATTTGCGGGTTATGTACTTCCTGGTTCATTCTCTCAAGTACTACTTGCTGGTGCACCTTATGTACAGTTTCATTTCCACCTGTATATACAATCATCATGCACGTGTACATAGAAGCAATATTATCATATTCATATTATTTGCTAGCATTTTTTAACCTTTTTAATAAACCTTAAATTTGACACATTTTTTACCTCATTAATGCACCTTAAACTGTTAAAAATATATATATATATTTTTTTTTATTTTTTCCTTGTTTACTGCTTATTTGTTGTATATTACATGAACTGGCTGCTGTAACGATACAATTTCCCTTTGGGATTAATAAAGTACTCTATGTATTTTTTTTCTGTATATGCAAATATCAGGCTCATTGGTTAAACATGTACCTGTACTTGTACCTGTGTATACATGTATATAACATCTTGACTATTGGAGCCTTTCCACAGAACATTGAATTTATTTCCACTGAACATTACTTGTTTTCTAAATGAATAAGTTTTAGATTAAACCTGTTGAATGAATTGAAGCAATCAATCAAACTCAATAACAGTAGCGTACAGTCGCCCGCTGGCTACACTGCGTACACACCACTTTAAAAAGCGCTGATATACAAAAAGCAGCTCCGTTACGGCGCAGCAGAATGTACGAGAGCACGAGACTTCCAGGGCCAGACACACTGACCTGTGGTACAGAGAGGTTAAAGTGCGGAGGGTCATGTGGAGTAAGTGACCTTCCATCTTGTGACGAGACTACCTCGTTATAACAGCAGGACAGAACTCATGTTAAACTGACCAGAAAGAAGCAATGGTGATTTACACACTAGGCCTGAAGGTAGCGAGTGTATAAATACGTATGCCTTCACATCTTTTCTTTTGTGCAGCTGTCATATGAATGGCAGAAGGAGATGTACAGACACAGCTGGCTCCTGCCTTTGAGCCTGTACTTTCTCACACACTTTATGTCCACTTAACACACACTCTAGCTACTCTCTTACATGCAAAAACACATCATAATCCACAGGGACATGGACAAATCTTCAACATCCTTATTTATTAAGAAGTTGATATCCTTGGTGTTTAAAGCAGCGAGTTGTCAGACTATGTCTGAAATTTGTATTGAGATTTAGTGAACAACAGATTATAAGACAAATATTATTATACATTATTTCGGGCAAGGTTGTAGCTGTAATTTTCTATTCCTTTTCATCATATATTTGATCAAGACTTCAACAACTTAAACAGGTTTTGAGCAACCTTCTGTTTTTGTCTCTGTACATGAGAAAAGGTGTCGAAAAGCTCATCTGTGGTGAATGTATGTATACGTGCAATAAATACAGATTAAAAAAAGAGATAGCTTTCAGAATGAAGCTGTAAAAGTAGCCAGTGGGGTTGAAACTCAGATAAACTTGAATGATCTGAGGTGAGAAATGTGAAAAAGCCCAGCTATGTGAGTCCCGTAGCAGCCCATAAAAACCCTGAGTCAGTCTGGCTAAATTGCGTACATGTATCAGCAAGCTTCCACCACTGACTGCAGGCCAGACACGTCAAACTCCAGTCAGCACTAAAGAGTTAAACGATCCAATTTACCCAATTGAATTAACCAGCTAATTTACAATCTGTAGTATTAAGACAGGGGAAATATATGGGGCGGTAGTCTGCCAGGATCCAAGTGCGGCATTCTTGCTGTCCTGTTTACACGACCTAGCACTCGTCATCTCCTCGAATGCCACTCGCAGCATCATGTCAAGATGAAGAGCTCTGTCAAAGCACACATCTTCAACTTTCACACGTACTGTTTGAGCGCTGGCCTCCGGAGTCTTTTAACCGTCACCACGAGGCTTATCACCTGTGTTTATCCAGTCAAACACAGCAGACAGCTAGCGGACCCAAAATCAATACATCTCACAATGCTGAGAGCCACCATGCTTACACAGAGAACCCCTAAGATGATGGGGGAAAAAAAAAGGCTCGAGTGATAAAGATAAGGAAGATTAGGTTGCACCCGGAACACCAAGACCCTCATTCCTGCTTGTTTGCCATTCTAAATGAGTTTTTTTTTGTATGAAAGACAATCCTTTGTTGTGACTATAATCTTAACCTACTTTTATCAGACAGCGAAATCTGGTTCATTCTCTAAAAAAAAACAGCAAAGTGTTTGGTGCAGAAAGCCTATAAATTGACAGAGCAAAACCAAAAAGATTACTAGTTTGATTAAATGAAAATTCAAAAAAATGTCTTCATTAGCTAAAAGCTGTGGACTAGAGCTCAGAGCAAGTCTGTAATTACACCCTCAGGCCAATTTCCTTTCCTTCGAGTCAAGGGTGAAGAGGTCATACGACCAGTGTTAATGGTTACCTAACATTTGACATGTGGGTTTGTCCGAAGCATGGGGAGAAGAGGGGGGGTGGATATGCATTACTTGAATTGGACTGAAAGAAACGAGAGAGAGAGAGAGAGAGAGAGAGAGAGAGAGAGAGAGAGAAAGAGAGATTTAAAAGAACTGAAATAACTTATGAATTATGGCAAAGTAAGCGAAAGAGGCTGAGAGAAATTTAAAGCTAGAAGAAGTAGGGGTCACGAAGACAATAAGACAAGGGATGTCTCATTGTCATGAATGAAACAAACTGGGGCCGCTGGCTGCTGCTCTCCTACAAAGGGCCGACAGCAAGCTGAAGGACACCAAGCACAAGAACAAAGAGTAAGCCATAAAGCCACAGGGAACACACAAAAGAGCAAGAGCGACTCACTGAATGGGCTGTATGCAAAATGCAGGTTGCAAACGAGCAGGAAGAGGAAAGCATGAGACTAAAAGGAGAGATAAGGAATGTAAAAAAAGGATGAAATACTAAAAATAAGGTTCTGAAATTCCTGACATGATATAAATGTCGGTTTTGTATCACTGTACTGAAGGAATGACGTACGTACTGTACACTCTCAACGTATTTCATCCAGTGTCTTTAAACCAGTAATATTTAACTGAGAGTGAGGGCTGCTCACCTTGGCATAGGGAAACAAATTAAAGATTAGAAATAAAACTCACTCTTAAAAAATACTAATAAATCATCATGGCTAAGACAAGTTGCTTTAAAACTCTTCCACCTTTAGCACCGCCTTTACGTTCATGTTCAGACACCTAATCAAATAAACATTCACTTTCACCCAGAATGAATTGTCAAAGACCAGCAACAGTAACTTTACATATAAAAGAACACCTCCCACATCAAGAACAACACTTCAGTAAAAAAAAACGAGCAAACAATTTTAAAAGCGGTAGAACTGGATCCAGCTACAGCCTGGAGCAAACACATGCTTGTGACAGACAGACAGATCCGTCAACAGTTATACTCGATTCACTGCCTTTCTATTGATGCACAAATATTACAACTAAAAAAAGATATAAAATACCTTAAACCAATTAACATATCAGCATCAGTCTAAAAGATCTTACCTGTGACGGATACTTTCATGGTGGCCTCCAGTGGTCTGTTATTGTCCAGGTCTCGGCTAAGTTTTAGCTCTCCAGTGTCTGGATTGAGGATGAGCAGACTCAATTCGTTCCCTTCCACGAAGCTGTACTTAAGTTTATCGTTCACATCTGGGTCGTGAGCTGGTACCTTTCCTATAACCCCAGTAGGAAAACTGTTGGATTTGTTAGTGATATAGTTGTTAAAGATAATCTCAAAATTCTGCAAGACAGGCTCATTGTCATTGACATCAACCAAACAGATGTGGACAGTCGCCCTGCTGACCAGCGGGGCAGATGTGGCCTGTACTACTATCACATACTCTGTCTTTGTCTCGTAGTCCAAATCCGTTAGTGCTTTTAGATCTCCGGTAAAGATATCCAAGTCGAAAACTTCAGGGATGTTTCCTTCCACTATTTGGTACATAATTTGAGCATTCGTTCCTTCATCCGGGTCATGGGCAGTTATCCGTGCCACCACCGAATCTACAGGGCTATTTTCCTTGACTTGGATAAAAAGTTCATCCTGCTCAAATACCGGTGCGTTATCGTTAATGTCGAGCACTGACACCTGGATATCGACTGCTGCTTTAAGAGGTGGTATTCCTTTATCCACAGCATAGGCTTTCAGGTTGTATAAAGCAATGTTCTCTCTATCCAGCTTCCGGTTGGTTCTGATGATTCCTGAAAACTGCTCAATATAAAAATCTCCTTCTCCATCATCACCACCCTGGAAGGTGTAGGTCAACCTCCCGTTGGATCCTGAATCCTTGTCCGAAGCAGCGATCTGGAGGACGCTGGTGTACTGAGGTGCATCTTCAGGCACGGTACCCTGGTACTTCTCACGGCTGAACAGGGGGGCGTTGTCATTGGCATCCTCGACGATGATCTCCACATAAGTAGTGTCTGACTTCTGCGGGATGCCGTTGTCATAAGCGATGACAGCCAGAGTGTATGAGGGCTGGTCCTCGTAATCAATCTCCACCTGTGTGGTGATGGCACCTGTGTCAGGGTCGATCGCGAACTGCGGCAGCTTGTCTTCCATGACGTAGGTTATACGTGCATTCTCACCTGTGTCTTCATCTGTAGCACTGATCACCACTACCGTGGACCCGATTGGCATGTCCTCTCTGAACAGTACCTGATAATTGGCACTCTGAAACACCGGTCTGTGTGTGTTGGCATCGGTGACATTAATGAAGACTTGTGCCGTGTCGGAAAGCGTGCCGTCTGAAGCGGTGATGGTCAGAACGTACTGCCGTTCCTGCTTGTAATCCAAAGGCAACGCTAGCGTGATGAGACCGCCACCGCTCTGACTAGTGATAGCAAACCTGTTCCGGGTGTTGCCGCTGGATATCTGGTAGGTCACTACACTATTGATGTCCCGGTCCACAGCTGTCATTGTCAGCACACTGCTCCCCACTACGGCATCTTCATTAATTTTCAGAGAGTAGATCTTCTCGGTAAAAGTGGGTGCATTGTCGTTTACGTCCAGCACCGTTATACTAACGCTGGCAGAAGAGGACATCACGGGAATCCCGTTGTCCCTGGCTTCCACACCGAAGGTGTAATACTCTGTGGTTTCTCTGTCCAGTGCAGCGCAGGCGGTAATCCATCCTGTGCTATTGTTGATGGTGAAGGGGAAACCGGGGGAGGTGTCCGTTAGACGATAATCCAAGCGGGCATTCTCACCAGAGTCTGAGTCAATGGCTTGGATATGAATGACCGAATACCCAATGGGTACGTTCTCCAAAATTGTCGCCTGGAAAGGAGTGCTTACAAACATGGGCGCGTTGTCGTTTATATCGATTACTTGCACAATGACCAATCCAGTGCTGTTAATAAGAGGGGGTCTGCCTCCATCCTGGGCCTTAATTCCAAGAGTATAATCCCTGTGTGTTTCATAATCCAGCGGGTTTATGACATCAATGACGCCTGTCAGAGAGTGAATGTAGAACTGGCCTTTTACATTGCCTTTGATGATACTGTAATGAACTTTGGCATTGTTGCCCTCGTCTTTGTCCGTGGCTTCTACCTGGGCAACTCGGGTGTTGACCGGCACGTTCTCAGGCACCTGGACCACGTATCTCTTCTCAGTAAACTGAGGATAGTTGTCATTCTCATCGTCAACTGTTATATGAACTGTAGCTGTCGCACTGAGAGCACCCGGGTCCTTTCCTTGGTCATTTGCCTCTACAATAAGCACATACTGCACCATGGTCTCTCTATCTGGACGCACTCTGACCCTCACTAGTCCGTTCCGCGGGTCGATCTCAAAGACAGAATTCACGCCGTCAGCGTTCACAATTTTATAGATCATGTTGGCATTGGTAGGCGCGTCTTCGTCCGTAGCCCTCACCGTTATCACCTCGAAGCCAACCTCTACGTTCTCTCGAATGTTGACTCTGTAATCCGTCTGCTCAAAAACAGGTCCGTGGTCGTTGGTGTCTCTGACAGTGACAGTAAGATATGATGTCGCAGAACGTCTAGGGGTGCCAAAGTCCATGGCGGTTAATTTAAACACATGGGTGTCCTTGAACTCCCTGTCCAGAGGCCGATCGGTTTCGATGGTTCCTGTCTGAGCATCGATCCGGAAGAAGTCACTGGACCGGCTGTCGAACAAAGCCTCCATGCTGTACTCTATCCTGCCAGCTTCTCCGCTGTCCGCGTCTGTGGCTTTAAGCGAGATGACCCGTGTGCCCGCTGGCTCGTTCTCGGGGACGGACACTTGGTAGTTGGGAAGCTGGAACACAGGAGCTGAATTCACACTTCTCCTTCTGCGCAGCTTCCCTCCCTGATCATCAGGACCCAAGTGCAGGCTGACCCGCACAGAGTCTGGATCTCCCCGAGCACCGTGCATCCCACACCTCACAGTGCCGTGTGTCGCCTGTCCCAGGCAGGTTTCATCCCGAGCATACACGGTGCCGTTACGCACGAGCACGCCGAGGCCGTCGGAAGCGCACGCGCGGTCCGAAAGCTGCGTGACGTGACGCCGGAGGAAAGCCGGCACGTAGTCGCGGAGGCGCACGAGCCGAGCACCCGGAGAGAAGCAGGAAGTCTGCGCCGCGCTGTAAAAGTACTCGACGTGAACGTCAGGCTCGGGAAAGGCGCTCTTCCGCCGGTACTTAATGAAGCAGTTCTGTCCGTGTACAAACACACTGAAGCGAGCGACCACAGAGTCCTGCGTGGATAAAGACTTCATTCTGAAACTCAGCGGGAACGCGCGGCTCTGCGCCAGGCGCGTGCAGTTCAGGTCGCGCACGAGACTTACCGCTCCGTCCCGCCGGTCCACTTTTACAACATTTCCGAGCTGTTTAGAAGCCCAAGTCCTTTCAAGTGTATAAGTCCAACCCGGGCCGAGTGATAAGTCCAGCAGCGCGGCTCCGGGGTGTAAAGTGTCCGAAAGGTGCAGGTCGAAACACCGCGCGCGAGACACCGCGAGCAGGAGGAGAAGGAGACACACGGGCATTTCCATCGTCTTCTTCTTTAAAAAGCGCCTCGAAAGTTAACCCACTCAAGTAAACCATCAACTCTCCTTCTCCCGAAACTTTCTTTTATCCTTCATGGTAGTTTAGTTTCCTTTAAAGCGCCCGGAAAACTCCACTTTTCCTCCCCGCGCGCTCCATAGAGGTGTAACTGTCGCTGCTGCTCCGAGAACTGACTCCCGAATGACGCCAAGATGGCTCCGTGCGCGCGCGCTCTCCTCCTTCTCCTCCTCCTCCTCCTGTAGGGGATTAACATAAAGACGTGGTGCGCGCGCGGCTCTGGGGCATCACGCACTCCGACGAACTCACGCGCGCTTTTACTGTTCATCTGCTGAGCGTTTAAAAGTGATAACTTTGTCTGTTTGTTTCTTTTAAACGTATAAAACGGTTAAATGCTTGTGCATGCTTTCTAATGAACTGGATTTTTCCCAAGCAGCACTGTAAATTTAATTTCGCAGGTAAGTCATAATAGGGTTTAGAGCATCTTCATTATTATTATTATTATTTTTTTTTTTTGGGGGGGGGGGGGGGGGGGGCAGGACGTGAAATCATCATAATTGTTTTATGTAATATTGCATTGTGAAAAATGCATCTGTTACCATGATAAGATTGAAATAAACATAATACAAAAGTATTAACCCTAATTAATTATAAGTCATTATAAACAATATGTCCAAAATCTATTATATATGGTTGCAGAAAGCTTTGTGTCTATCTTAGAAGACAGGGTAGGCAGGGTACACCTGGCCAGGTGCCAATTCATGACAGGGCACACACACACACACACACACACACTACTGGCAATTTTGGAATGCCAATTAGCATGTCTTTAGACTGTGGTAGGAAACCAGAGCATCTGGATGAAACCCACCAATGTTTTATGTTCTAATATTTGATTTGTAATCCTTATAATACAAAATACTAGATACATTTGACTATTCTCAAAATATTTTCACTTAATAACTTTTTTTTGTATTTAACAGGTTAAGTGTAAAAAAAACAAAAAAAGCATTACTAAGAACTAAGCACATGGATGAAGAAAATAATTACTAAGCTCTTAGATGACAGAATAAAACCTGATTCATCTTGCTAACAGTATGTATTAGTAATAACTGGTGTGGGTGTGAGAACGAACAAACCAGTCAATTAAACTGCACTCCCAATGATGAGACATTTAACCACCAGGTATGAGCTAATCTTATAACACATTTATTATTCTCCAGAGACTGTAGCTGTTTAAAGCGAAATGGTTTACACTTCTACAGACTGTATGTGGTATTTGGTGCTGCAGTCCACTTCATAAATAGCTTCGGTTGTTCACAATTGGTTATTATAATTAAAGCAGGGTCAAATTAGTCAGAAGAAAGGTGAAACATAAAGAAGATGTTGAAGACTGGGTTAGTTTAAGGAACTGAAACCAGATCTGTGTGGTCAGGAATGAAGGAAAGGACCAGTCAGTCAACAGAGGGAACAAATTTCATCTGAAAAACAACCTGGTTTTTAAACAAATAGAATTCTGTTCATGTAGTGTGGCAGTATAATTATGGAGCCCCAGATGTGTTGAGAGAAAGTTAATTAAACGTTTTGCATTCACAAAAAATAAACTAGATGTGTTTGTTTATTTATTTAACTACAGCAATTTTGTCTGCCTTAACAAACAAGCTACTTGGCTTTAACAATATAGCAATAAGACGCATATTACTAAAAAATATTATACTTGAGACTAAGCACATTTTATCAATTAAATGTCACAAAATACAAAAACTCACATTTCTAAATACTCCATGTATGTCTCTTCTGTTGCCTACATGTATTGCACTTTTATCATATATTTATGAAGCATCATATCTACCTGCCTTCACATCAAAATGTGTATGTGAATTAAAAAAAGAAAATATAACAAATTCTCAACAACTGATGAAATATGTGTGTGTTTTTAAAAAATATATTTTTTATTATATTTTTTAATAATAAAAAAAAATTAATAAAAAATATATTGAAAGAATCTTTCTAAAACCCCCAAAAGTAAAACGGTCGAAAAAAAATGAAAACTGATAACTTTTTACAGTATTTATTATCCAGGTCATCGTCGATTATCTTTTGCTCTAATTTAGTTCGGTGCGCCCCCTAGTGGGCAAGAGGACAATGCCTAAAGCTCCTTTAAATTTCCTTTCTTTTTTTAAAAGGAACTTCAAAACCTGTTTAAAAGATTAAGGAAAAAAAGATTTTTGTCTTTACGGCAATAGGAAAGCCATTAGGACAACTTCATCACCAAATCATATATAGTATTCTCCTTTAAACACTACCAAAAAAGAAGTTACTTTGACTGATAAAACCACTCAATTTTTTTTTTGAGTTTGCTCCGCACAAGAAGAATACTCTTACGTGAGCCACGCCTCGCCAAAAGGAGCTTTCAGAGGATCTATGATCAAGAATTGTTGTTACAAAAAGCTGGAAAGGGTTACAAAATGATTTTAAAGAAGTTAGCAATTGACCAGTCTACAAGTTAGGCAAATGGAGACACTTTGGGACTGTAGCTACTCTACTAAATAGTGTCCACCCAGTTAAAATGACCCAAAGAGCACAACAAAGTTTTATCAATGAGGTAAAGAAACTACCAACAGTGACAGCTAAAGATTTAAAGGCAGCATTGGTGTTCATGAGTCTGTAGTACATAAAACATACAGGTACAGTAGGGTGTCCGTGGCAGGACACCACAAAGGAAGACGCTGCTTAATAAAAAGAACATTGCGACATGCCTGAAGTTGTGAAAGAGCCCAAAGACACTCCAGAGTGGTATTGGCAATTAGATTTGTTCCCTGATGAAACTTAAATTTAAGTATTTGGAAAGAACATGCAGCACTACATCTGGTGTAAAAGCAGAGATGTCAACTAAGCAGAAAAGAAATGGAATAACTTCAAGAGAATCACACATGAGACGTCCAAAAATATGACAGAGCTAAAGCAGTTCTGCCAGGAAGTATGAGCTAAAATTCTTTTGGAGCAATGTGCAGGTCTGATCCACAGATACAGGAAGCGCCTGGTTGCCCAGCGAGGGGGCCAACCAGTTATTAATTCTAAGGGTTCACTTACTTTTTCCACTACCATTTTGAATGCTGAGTTCAATAAAGACATAAAAGAACAGAAAGCTTTTTGTATTATTTTAGCAAATTATATGACAAATGAATGCAGACAACTATAAAAGCCTAAAGGAAAAATGATTCACCTTTTGTATTTTTAATGGAGCCTTGTACTTGACCGGTTTTATAGGACTTTTTGTTTGTTTGTTAAGCCACACAGTTACCTATGAATAATTCAAGCATAAAAACAGCTAACTTAAGGCACGGACCAATGAGAAACAGGTGCAGATGACAGATGGTGATACTAAATGCTGAGTGTTTGGAACAGACGAAAGAGTAAATTATGTTGCTGCTGCTACATAAACAACCAATTTTTAAACGCTATCTTTTGGCAGCCTGTCACAGTAAAACATTGTTCCCATTTCTTTCATTTAATTAACATAATTTAATTTAATATGAATATATGATAAGCAGTACATAAATGTAATCACATAGCACACTGCAGCATGTAGAATTCTGGGTAGATTCCATCATAATTAAGCATTAAAAAAGTCTTTGCAATTTTCCCCACAAACATTTTTGTGCTCCTCTTCAGACACAGGTGAGAATTCACTTAGAGGTAGCATGTGAACATTAAGGGAGTCCGTGTGCTGGTTCAAGGGGGGCTCATCTCAGCTGACGGACTCTGGTGCCTGCTGACTGTGGCCTTCTGGAGTGTGTGTTCACTAGGACCCAGTCGAATAATCTTCCCGCTGCCCAGACACTCATCACCCTTATATAACACGGCAAACTGTAAGAGACATGCAAATATTGATCACTGAATGAAAATTACACTGTATACTGGTTATGATTATTAATAGGTTAAATATTTCTACCTGTAATAGCTAATTAACTAGTAAAAAGGCGACTTCTCTATAAATAAAGCACACTTTCTTGGGGGACCAAAAGGATTTGGAAAACTGCCTCAGAACAGCAAAACCAAAAAAAAGCACTATATTTTAATAACATAATAATAATAATACTTATCAGCAAAATATTCTAAAACTTTTGGAAAGAAATCACCTTTTTTACAATCAGATCTTAAAAATGCCACTTAACATTATAAAATTAAAATCAGGTCTTAAAGCAAAGATGGTCGATTTCTATGCAACACACAAACCTGGCCTGGAATTCAATAATGTAATATGCATTTCAGTAATTTCATTCACCTGTCCAGGGGTCATAGCTCTCAGTGGCTGCTTTGTTGTTATCCAGACTGATCCATCCAGATTCAGAGTTACATAGCAGGGAGCTGAGAAACACACAAATGCAAAATCACTCATTAAATACACCTCAGATTTTGATTAAATGGTTAATTAATTGAATTTCGCTCTGAATTAAAGCACCTGCTAAAGAAATGATCAGGTTGTTGCTATGACAATAGACCTACCTTAGCATGGCACCACATAAATTTGTAACAAACACATTATCGTTTTTACTCATTAACAGGGATCGTACCTAGAGTTAAGGTTAGCGTAACCCTAGGGTATCTAACCATAGGGATCATTTTCTGTAAGGAGATGTTAATTTTGTTCATTATTGGAAGGAGTCTCCAGTATTTTATTAATTTCAAAAGACTAAAAAAGAAGATTTGTGAGAAAACAGATGTTTAAAGCTTAAACAAATTGTGTTTTAGTTCCTACATCTTGTGTCTTACTTAAAGGCATCTGGTGGATAAACCTGAAGTGGCAGTCCATCATCTGTGTGTGCACCAGTTCAGCAGGAGGCTCTCCACTAATCCAGTGGAAGCGATTTGTCTGTAGTGTGTCTCGTAACAGTGCAGGATGGTTGGTAGTAGGACCCTGGAACAACCTTCAGTTCAATTACGTGAAAAGTCCAGAGCAAGAAATCTAATGAGATATAAATGATTTATAACTTACAATAAAGATTTCACTAGTAGTGATGTCTTTATCCACCACAAACCAAGGATCTTTTTGGCCTCCTATTCGAGCTCTTTGTCCCAAAGTAAACGTGAACCAACCTGTGAGGAAAATGTATACTAATGACATGCACTTGAGGAACAGCATCAGTGACGGTCTGATATGTGAGAAACAGCTCCACAAACTTACATCAATTACATTTTTATAATGTCTTTTTAAATCCAGAATTATTAGAATCAAATGACACACACACACACACACACGCACACGTGATGGTCAAAAGTATTAAGACAAAACTCAATGAAATGCAATGTTTTAATGACATTTTCTTTTCTTTTTTTTTAAACAATGAAAATAAAGATGAGAATAATTTGTTATTTTATCAAATGAAATTGCTATACAAACAAAACAAAACCAAGCATCCCTCATTTGATATGGTGTGTTTGTGTATAAATAAAGAGGAGAAAAACCTCTAATTAATAGTTATTTATGCTTCAAAACCAAAGCCAGTAGCCTAGTAAAATACAGTGTGTGGTGCTTAAAAACATAGTAATAAACATTAAATCCCTTATTAAATCCCACACTCATGTACGTGATGTCAGAAGTGAGATTTAGAGCTGTGTGTATGCACAGAATTTATTTTGGGTTATTATTTTAGGGACATTATATTTGTCAATCCCCTTGAATTAGATGGAGATCAGATCACATTTTATAACAAAATTGTAATTTGTACGAAAATTTTCAACATATATATTTGAATATGAAATTCCAAAAGGTTCGCATACTTTTTCTCGCCACTGTATGTCTGGATAGGTGATAAAGTATTTGCCCGCTTCATGCCCCCTTTTTTGCATAATTGACACAGTTAAATTATTCATATCATCACCAAATCTGTGGGGCAAGTTTGGAAAGTTTTTTTTCCTTAATAAATGAAATCATCATTTTAAAAATTGTATTTTCAGCAAAAACAGATCATATTTTAACAGGACAAAAAAAAGAATCTCTTATATTATATGGTAAGATCATGTAAGTTTAAAATGTAATCCTCAATAAAACTGATACTGACATAGCTTACAGCATTTTCATATCATAACCAAAATATAGAAAATACCTTTATGCTTCCCCATTATCTTCCCATCTTCAATGGAGACAAAATGTCCAGGTTTAGGCTCTAAATACTGTCACATGAAGGGATCCACATTTAATAATTCTCGGACTGCAACACTTTGCAACAATAGGTAGTATTGCATGAATATAATACTATATAATAGTGAAAAAACACATACCTGGAGGATAAAATCCTCAAAATGTCGCTCGCCAATGAAACAGATCCCCATGCTCTATAAGACACAGCAAGCACATTCTGTTCAGGTCAGAAATTAAATGTAAAACATTTAAAATAACAGAATATTGAACTACTCATGCTGCATTACCTCTTTCTTCTTAAGTATGTGATGGAACCCTGCCTCAGCTGCCATTTTCTTAACAAATTCCTTCGTGAGTCCAGCCAGTGGGAAAATGGTCCGCCGCAAGGCATCCTGGGAGATTTGGCTTAGGAAGAATGTTTGGTCTTTAAAGCGATCAGCACCTTGGTACAACCTAACAGCTAAAAAATAGGGAACTGTTACAAACTTGCATACCTACAAAAATGCATACATTGCATAAAGACTCACGATTTCTGATCTCCAAACGATCTCTAAAGAGAAACTCCAGAGCTGGTTTGCTTGTCTGCTGAAAAACCTCCTCATTTTCCTGAGACGTTCTTGCATAGTGACCGGTTGCCATGGCATCAGCACCTACATGAATAGATTTTCCATTACAGAAATCTGACATCACCAAATACAATGACACAAAGTATTTAAGGTATGCAGCCTCACCTAGAACATTGACCGCGTATTGATAAAAGTGCTTGAATTTGATATGTTTGTTGCAAATTATGTCTGGATTTGGTGTCCTGCCTTTCTGGTACTCACCAAGAAGATTACTTTGAGGGAAAGAAAGAAACATATACATTGTTAAAGAACAGACATATTTAATCATTTTTTAAATGAAGAGACAAGAGTTAAAAAAAAGAGAAATGAACTAAATAAATTATATAAAAAAAGACTTAACGAGTAAAAGGAAAAATTATTAATGCAATTCAGTAAAACATAAAAAAAGATAATACTGAATAAAATGTTGAATAAATGTTTGTAGTGGGTAACGAATAACCAAACTGTGCCTGATATACAGAACCACACTCAAGTTCAGTTCTCAAAAATACCAGTGAAGTTCCATACCTAAACACTTCATGCCAGTACTCTTTGACATAGGAGACCTGATGGAAGGGCATGTCCAGCATTCGGCAGACTTTATAGGCATCTGCACAGTCTCTCTCTGAGGTACACACTCCACTCTCATCCAGAGAGTCCCAGTTCTTCATGAAAACTCCTGTAACCTGGTAACCTAAATTGTAAGCAAGTAAGTAAATAAATAAATCACATCAGCCAAGTAGCCAATGCACTGAATTCATACATACATGTAATTACTGTGAGTAATTACTTAAACATATACTTTTTAGGAATGTTGGTGTAAATTTACACTTCAAATTATTTTTATCTTGATCTGTCACAAATAAAGCCTGGCCAACATCTGACCTTTTTTGTACTAGTGGAAAGTTAATGTTGCATACTTTTGGAAATAAACAAAAACTCATAATACACCGCCTCTTCGACCACATTTCTTCCACAAAGTTGATGGTTCAGCACTATCCAGGTTTGATGCCTTAAAGGGGTCTTAACCTAGTTTCAGTAATTCGAAATCTTCCTAGTTGTTTTCTTTGCTTGATGCAGCCCAATAATGTGGCCCTGCTAAAATGGCTTTTCTTTTGGGTGTCATACGTCATGATGCTCACAATACATACCGAGTGTACTGTCCTCAACAAAGCCTTGGTGTTCGTATTGACAGTCAGATAAACTCCTCTCCCTCACACAAAACTGAAGACAAGAAGTTTGATTGTCCACAGGTTTAATGTTCTTGGGTATGGAGTGAAAAAGCGATGCTGTTGCAATGTTAAAGATTACAAAGATGCATGAAGATTATGAGAGCATAGTTATCGCTGCCTGCATGAAGCACTTTCTTCTTTTTTTTTTTAACCCGTGAACACCTGAAAAAGCTTAGTAACGCTAAACTCCCCACTAGATGGGGCAGTAACCCATTAATAAAGTCAATAGGGAAAATACTACCATTAATTGTCTGTACTTAATGACCATTTAAAACCCTCATCAAATTTAACACTTACATAAAATCTTTTCACATTAAACTTGTTCTATCACACCGATACATTCTGTAATTTTCGTACAAGTGTTTATTGCATACTTATTAACTCATTATCTATATCACTTTATCCTGTATACAGGGTCATGGGGGGCCTGCAGTCTATCCCAGGAGACTTAGTGCACGAGGCTGGGTACACCCTGGATGGAGTGGCAATCCATCACAGGGCACAATCATACACACACTCACAAACTGCGCCCAATTTGGGAACATCAATTAGCAGAATCTGCATGTCTTTAAACTGTGGGAGGAAACTGGAGCACACTAAGAAAACCCAGCAAGATGCAAACTCCATGCACAAAAACCTGAGGGAGAAATCGAACCCCGTTGTTGGAGGTGTAAGAACAGTGCTAAAACATTAAGCCACAGTGCCATTGTGTTTATTGCAATAAAGGCAAAATTATATATATATATATATATATATATATATATATATATATATATATATATATTGTATTTTCTAATTTTCATGGATCTGGAAACTTTTTTTCTTCTTCTTCCAAATCTAACTTCACTTACAAAACATACATTCCATGGTCACCGCTTCTTTAAAAAACAAACAAACAAACAAACAAACAAACAAAAAGATTAAAGAGTTGTCTCTCCAAGTCATTATAAAAGATTTTAGAATCTCAGGATTTTAAAGACTTTTAAGACAAAGATTTTAATTTCCCTTATGTGAGGAGATGATGTACTGGAAATTCTCAAAAAGATATTGCTTACAAAAATTGTGCTGTTAGACTGTTGTCAAGGGCAGATCTGGAGACCTGTGTTCTGAGCCTCAGCATCAGATCCTGATGGTTGAAATGTCTCACCTTTTCGCTTGAGTAAGAGAGCTGCGACAGAGCTGTCCACCCCGCCGGACATGGCACACACGACATGTCTCATTACACCCATGTCTCATTACACCAACAGCAGGTGACTCGTTTTATTGCTGCAGAATACAAGATGTGTGAAATGTGTCATGTCAGTGTACAGGGCGCCGCCATGTTTGTGTCCTACACAAAACATTGTCCGATAGGAAACAGAGTTCTTCGTTTTTTTTGGTACACTACCCACCCAGTACCTTGAAATGAAATGCTATAAATATGATAACTCATGTCTATGACAACCAGTGACATCTTACTAGTTGAGTCATGTACACTTAAACCCTTTACATCCGGAACGTGTTTCAGGTAATTATTGTTTTTTCCGGTCTATTAACTTTAACGAACCTCGGTGGATAGTTTCCTAAACAAACGGTAAACTAAAACGTGTGCAAGGAATCTATATAATGTTGTAGGTTTTCCAAACGACACAAGTGTGTCGGTAATACTATAAATATCACACGCGGTTAACGGAGTCCTGGGAGGGAGTTGACTACGCGGAACGCCCACTTTTACCCACAATCCCCGGGGAGACGGACTGCTGCGCACGAGCGAGGCGAGTTACAGTTTCTGTTACTTCAACAATAATGCGTTTCACAGGAGTATTTTTATTTTGACAAGCTATAGAATAAAGTTTAAATTTGTGTTATTTGGATTTTAGAAAAGTTGAATTCGAGGCTTCCACATTAATGGGATGAATAAAGTTAACAGATAAATAGACAGATAGACAGGTAGAGACAATTTTCATATTTAAAAGAGAAAATAATAAAAAAGAAAAGCATTTTAAGTTGTGATCTTAGATTGGACCTTACTTCCAATAGAATTATTTTCTCTTGATAGATAGATAGATAGATAGTAGTCCCTCTTGGCTCTTGACGAAGGCGGTCGCATCTGCTCTCCCTCCCTTATCTCTCCCCGCTTGCTTCTCTTGTCTGTCTTGTGAATATATTCAGAGACTCTCCTCGTCTTGCTCTTGAAAATTAAAAAGGAATATGGATTTGATCAACTGGTCTCTGAATGCAATTGACACGATCTTCTCGACGAGAAGTGTGGGTTCTGGGGAACCTACTTGTCCTGCTGGGACGTTTGCTGCTGGATACACGATGGACAGTTGGGAGAAGTGGCGCATTGTGTGCCTGGCCGCACTGTCTCTGGAGGACGTTGAAGATATCTACCTATTCGGAACTCTGATAACTGGGATTCTGCTGATTGGATTAGGTGGGATACTTGGATATCGAAAAATCTTAAAAGCAGTCAGTCTCAACCCCAAGAGACTGGCTGGCTGGGAAATAGTGGTGACGAGAGCTGTCGGTAATCAGACTGTGGTTCAGGACCGCAAATTGGATAATATCTTGGAGAGACTAGCAGCTATGCAACGTGATTTGGACAGACCTGCAGACCAGTGATGGACATTAAATATCTGTGAAATTGGCAGATATTGTTCGAAACCTGGAAAATATGATTTTCTTTTTCGGCTGCCCCTTTTTTCTTCCAGCTACTGCATTCAAGGCCGTGGCTGGAGTCATAACAAACTCCCCGAAGACCAAGATAACGAGACGCTCTGGAATCTTACTCCCTCCCCCTTCAAGGACACCTGGCGCAGACTATTACGGGATGCTACAGGCTTACAAACTGATACGCACGCACTCACGCACACACATAACAGCTACAGATAGACACTCTACCTTCCCCATATCCAACGCCTTCGTGTGCTTATTCCCTTCAGTGTGGGCAGGCGGAATCGGGACCAGCGCTCTCTAGCTGCAGGGACTGGAGCTGTTTGCCTACATTGGACATTTCCTATCCCCTGTACCCTAATCGTTGCAATGTTTATGTCTTGTGTTTACATGTTTTTATGTGCTTGTTGCTGAGGTATTTTTGTACCCCTGATCGCACACTGCCCTTTTCGAAGGACAGTCTGGGAGGGGATTTTTTACCCTCGTATCCTAATGTATCTATTTCTTATCTTCTATGATGGCGCTGTTTAGGCGGCTGCCGTCGCGACTCTGTGGTCGCACAAAAACATTTCACTGCATATTGTACTCTGTATGATTGTGTATGTGAGAAATAAAATTTGAATTTGAATTTGAATTTAGATAGATAGATAGATAGATAGATAGATAGATAGATCTATTTATTTATCTGTCTATTTATCTATCTGCCTGTTAATCTATCTATCTACAGTACATATCTATCTATCTATCTATCTATCTATCTATCTATCTATCTATCTATCTCTTTAATCTGTCTGTTCTGTCTGTCCACCCAGTTGAACGGACGTGTTTGACATTTTCTGATTTACAACAGCTGTCATAAATTGTCCACATATTTGTTTGGAGGGTATATATTAAACAATACCCAGCAAAAAGTCAAAAGTGACAGCTACACATGCAACCCCAGACAACTGTAGACATGTATCAGAATGCATTTTTAGGAAATGTTCTTTGTCACATATTTTTACCAGTTAATGCCTTAATCGATAAAATCTTTACCAATTAATGCCGTCCTACCGCAACTGTTTTTGGCCAGGGACACAACGTCCTATCTACCTGTCTGTCTGCCTATCTACCTATCTATCTGTCTGTCTGTCTATCTCTCTGTCCATCCGTCTGTCTGTCCACTCACCTGTCTGTCTATCTGTCTGCCCATTTGTCTCTCTGTCTGTCAGTGTTTTTATTTTTCTCACTCACTCACTCTCTTAAATGTTCTACATTAACTATGATCTATATTTGCTCTATGTTACCCAGTGGGCTAGCACACTTAAAGGATTTAAGAGTATTCAAGTGGGGTGACTTTAATAATCAGATAAATACTACACATTAAAGGTCTATCCAGTCATATATAAGATTGAAGTCTTGTACTTAGTCATGACATGTGGGATTTGTTGGAAAAAGATTGGAAGTCTAGTTAACCTAATGAATAGAAAGATTGCTAATATGTTAAATCCTTTTTTTATTAAGAAAAAAATAAAGAATCCAATCCAACGAAAAAGCAACCAATCCAAAGATGTGATTATAGAAATTGTTTAACAGTGACCCTCATATACTTTTACCCACTTTTAAGTTTAAAGTTTGCAACCCCCCCCCCCCCCAAAAAAAAGATTTTTTTTTCTTCTTTGTCTTTCTTTTCTCCTTCCAAGTCCTTTTAGGGGCTTTAAGTGACATGCATTTTAAGAATAGGAGATATTTTGCAATACAGCAAAATTGGTTTCTGTACACATTACTTGAACTTTGGAGAGTAATCGTACAAATTAATAGTCCATCGTGCACAGTTTTGAAGTAATACAATGATAATAGGCAGGTAAGGTAGATAGGTCTAATATTTATATTTAAATGGCCAGATTAATTATTGGGTACTTTATCAATAACTTTGTTACACATTGTATACCGCAACTGTAGCCATAAAGATTAAGTATTAGTATATCATCACACCCATATGTTGGAATACACAATTTCATCCAAAGTCCTTGTATGATGAGGCTTTAGGGTTTTATTTTACCATATTCAGAGTCATGAAACTGTTCCAGCATGACTGTGTACAAAGTGATGATGATGTTTATGATAAAAAAAAGAATAACAGATTCCTGACCTGAACCCTACTGAACACCTCTGGAATTAATTCAAACGTCAAGCCCAGGCAACATCACGTAACATCAGTGTCTGACCTCACTAATGCTCTTGTGCCTGATTGAGCACAAATGCCCACTGCCCCGCGCTAAACATTAGTATAAACCCTAATCAGTAGAGTCAAGCCTGGACTGGCATGTTCCATACGTACATATGGGTGTAAAGGTTCAGTTGACCTGTAGAAGATACATAGGAGGCATCGGGGTTCCGGAGACAAAATATTTTGGAGTTCCTCCATCGATCATGAAAAAAAGGGATTCCAGAGATGATTTCTTGCTTTTTCAGCCTCAAGAGAAAGAGAAGAGAAGTTGAGCTAAGGTAAGCTGTATCATAATGTAGTTATCTACCGTAATCACTTAAATGAGTTTACGAGTGAAGTCCCTCTTGAACATGATTTGTTAAATATAAGTATGCAGTACTAAATTATAACTAATTTTTTATAAATATTGGAAATGGCTTGTAACCCTAGAAAGCAGGATTTCTGAGTTAACAATATGGATAAGGATACAGATTTTAGTGTCCCCAGTATAAAAATTAGAAGAAATCTAGATGAGGTGACCAGCCAACTTGCATTTAGAAACCATTCTGGGTAAAGGCAGGGTAAATAGATTTAAAAATAAATACTCCACCAGGGTTCAGTGAGGATATAGAAGGTGAGTAATTAGACACTTGGGGTGAGTAAAGTTTTAAAGGTCACAAATTTTACTGTTTCTATAACAAATTAAAAAACATCAGAAGTAACCCTAGATTGGTGCATATTAGTATTGAGTATTCAGGATTGTTTTACAGTTTAGAAAGAAAGAAAAATCAGGAAAGACCATTGAATTAGAAGGTGTATACAAACTTTTGACTGGTAGATCTCCGAGCTACCTCACTCCTTCTCCAAACGCCCTATTTCAGTGTCTATGTAAATGAGCTGCTGTTGAGTCATGGCCCACCAAAGAAAGTTTTTCCCTCTTTTTTTTTGTTTGTGCACGCAGTAGAAATCATTCTGAATGTCTAAACATGACCGAAACATGAGTTTTACAAGTATTTATGATTTTGTCTTCTTAAAATTGAATCAACTGAAGTATGCTATACAGTATAATTTTTCCAAGTGTATGGGAGCCAGCTGATGTGTTTGGTTTGTTTTTTTTAACTTCTACAATTCTCTATTAAGAGCAGTTTTGCTCTTCTTTAGTTAAAAGCAACTAATGGGTTTCAGTTTCAGTGACTGCTTCATGTTACATTTTACAGTAGTTTATAATTCCTGTGTTTTATATTCTCCAGCATTTGGCACCATTAAAAACACTGAGTGCAACAGCATGTGCTTAATTTGCATCTCTAATGCCGCAAACCAGTGAGGTAAGACACATATTTGTAGGTCATATCTGTATGTGTTAATCCTGCTAATCATGATCATGTTTAGCAGGAGCATGTTGAGTGATTTGATAGCTATAATTCTATTTTCTGTTAAAAGTTAAACACAATTCATTAACTAAAAGTATCTGATTTCAAAACGTTTTGCTTTTTTTAAACTGCAGCTTCATGTCACTATTTGCCCTAAAGTGAGACGACCTCAACCTATTTGTATTGGCCCTGACAAGTATAAATGCCAGTTCTGCAACAGGAAGGGGGAGTATGCTGCGCTTGTGGCTCACGTACAAACCCATGAGAAAACAGCGGTTGAATTTCAAGGTAAAATGAATAATGAGCAGACTGAATAACGACAGTCTGTCCTTACAGGTTTGCACCTGATAGCTTTAAAAATAGTGTATTTTTTTCCTACACTCATATACCATTCTGAAAATGTCACTTTCTTACAGAAAAAAAAATCTACAAATGCAACCTAGGATGCAGGAAAAACAGCCACTACCATTGCTGCTGCAAGAGGACTATAATCTCTCGGAATAACTTTACCCAACATATACACAAGTGCAGATTATCCTTAAACACGCAGGTGCCCACACTGTCTGGTTCTTCATTGGTCTCCAGCACATTACCAGCATTGCTTGGTCACTCTGCCTTACCTGTCAATACCTCAGTCTCTATATGCAGTGACAATAATGGCTCAGACCCTCAGTGCGGTAAAGACGGTGCCACAGGGACCTTCAATGTGATGTCACCCAGCCCTCTGTTTTCTGCTGCGTCTCTGACCGTCTCAATTACCCCCTCAGACAGCAAAGAGTATATTATGTCTGTCAACCCAAGTCACAGTCTGTGTGCTGCTAGCTTTAAAGAACAGACACCAAGGGCCACAAGAATCACATGTCGCTTTTGCAATTTAAGTCTGAACAAGAAAAACGTCAAATCACACATGCAAAGGCGACACATGTCGGCGAATCCGGACTTGCTGCAAATGAATGGAATAAGCCATACACACATAGCCTCTGGGTTAGTGTTTTCCATTTTTTGTGCTGTTTCAGTTTTTGTGTCATTTTGTTCTGGTACAATTTTACCCCAGTTCATTGAGTTCAGTGGGGGATGTTTTCTGGGCCCCTTAGTGCCAGTTGGGCATCGTTTAAATGCCACGAGCTACCTGAGCATTGTTTTTGACCATGTCCATCCCTTTATGACCACCATGTACCCATCCTCTGATGGCTACTTCCAGCAGGATAATGAACCATGTCACAAAGCTCGAATAATTTCAAATTGGTTTTTTGAACATGACAATGAGTTCACTGTACTAAAATGGCCCCCACAGTCACCAGATTTCAACCCAATAGAGCATCTTTGGGATGTGGTGGAACAGGAGCTTCGTGCCCTAGATGTGCATCCTACAAATCTCCATCAACTGCAAGATGCTATCCTATCAATATGGGCCAACATTTCTAAAGAATGCTTTTAGCACCTTGTTGAATCAATGCCACATAGAATTAAGGCAGTTCTGAAGGCGAAAGGGGGTCAAACACCGTATCAGTATGGTGTTCCTAATAATCCTTTGGGTGAGTGTATATGGTAAGTTAGTTTTTCTGTGATGAGCTCTGAACCCCAGAAACGCAAACAAGGCTACTCTGTTATTGAAGATAAATTTCTGTAATTGTGCGTTTGAGTGGCGCAACATTTCCTGTTATTGTTAGGATATGAGGAATTACAGTAAATCTCGGCCATGCTAAGGCCATCTGCTACAAATCTAAAAATTATGTTACATGTTTCCTTATCAATCTGAATGAGCTTATTTATGCAGAAGAGGGTGGCTAGCATGTTTTTTGATGTTGCCCAAACATCAGTTCAGATGATGCACTTGTGAGACTTTCTCGCAGGTTCTCCTTTTCTGATTCTGTCACCTCGATGACTAATGCCATTCTGTGTGATGTGCTCAGTTTGGATCAACAGCTCAGGGAATAGTGTTGTTGGTCATTAATTCTCGCATATAAGAATGGAAGGCACCATGTTATTTATGGACTTCTACGGTGCACGGTTTCTCTACCCTTTGTTTCTCTACCTCTACGTTGAGGTGTGCCCTCAAACAATCCTGCCTTGGAGGTCTTTAAAAACTACTTTTGACCTATTAATCATTTTTTTTGGTTGTTGCTTCCCTGGAGTGTTAAGTGCCTAGTTTTACACAGCCAATCCCTGTTATTCCATTGCTTTAAAGGCGAAAAGAATGCCAACGATGGGTTTGTTGCACACCTCATTACAGATTTCTAAATCATGTATAAATTGCATAAAGAAGTGGTGGCGTTTTAGCAGCTTCTCTATCTACAGTACTGTGCAAAGTCTGGGGCAAAATGTTAGAAAATCTGTAAAGGAAGGATGCTCTAAAAATAACGAAATGAGAATAAAATCATTGCACAGTGCACAGCGAGACACTAAGCCATATAGTTTTTCACCAAGGGAATGCCTAGTGAGTTGTTTTAGACTTTTCTGGGAACCCTTTGGTCTCTGAAGCCTTGATGATTTTTTTTACATGAAATATTATTCATCTGTAATGTTAATATAAAACTTTTAATTAAGTCTCTTTTTACTATTCCATTCTTTTTTATTGACTGGCATACAATTTATATTGAAAGTATAGGGTGCATAATGCCTTTGCGCAGTACTGTGAGTGTATGCATGCACCTAAATGGTATGTTATATGTATACTGTATATGTTATGAGATACAAAATGCTAAATTGTGAATATATTGTATGAAATGAATACACAAATGATTAAAGGATTTTAAAGATTACTATGCAAATATATTTTTCTTTGACCATTTTTCTTATATTTTAACATTTTTAAAGGATAATAATGATTAGGTTTACTAAGCAATAAAAAAATAAGAATAAAGCCAAGAAATAAAATAATTTTTGGATTTGTTGGTGTATTGTGAGCATTGCAAAGGATACATTTGGATTGGGATGCCACAGGGTGTGATATTAATCATTTTCCACAATTTTAAACATGCACAATTTTTCGGACACCAACATTTTGGAAACTTTTACTATATCATCAAAATAGAAAGGAGAAAATGGGGCAAATTTCATTTGGACCAAATTGCTTCTTTTAAAATAGCCATAAAACTAGCATCACTGCAACAGTTGGTGTCAAGTATGCACTTGTAATACAAACTAAGATATAGGTTTATTCAGACTTTGAGTAATTAATATAATGAGCAAATATGCCGTCTAACTGATTTTTATTCCCCCTTAGCAACATGGAAGATCTGATAGCAGAAGGAATTACACTTAAGATGCTCAGTGATGTTCGGGAGACAGTCATGAGCAGCCCTTTGGGAGTGATCAAAACACCCATGATCCTTTGTTGCCAGACCACACTGCAACTCAAGGTGCCCTGCAATGTCTATTTAAAGTTGGAGAACATGCAAAGGACAGGTTAGTTTGTGCTTTTCAATATTAATGCACAAGTAACAAGATGACTGTGGTTTAAACCTAGGGCTGACATAAGTGTGTCCAAAAGTATTAGAAAAATTATTTAACCTGACCTATGATTATTTTAATTCAGCTTAAGTTAAAAATGTATTTATCAGGGTCATATAAGATTAGAGGCGTCGCAAATCAATTTTCCCAAAGATCCAGTGGGGGCAATTTCGTCACAATCTCTGCTGGGAATTATGGGAAGTCCTTTGCATATGCCTCTAAACACTACGGAACTAAAGGCAAAGTGGTGATGCCTGAAACGGCTCCAATCTCCAGGTCTCTGCTAATAAAAGTAAGACCGCACTGAAAATACAAATGTAATGCTTCAAATTGTAAGAATTCAAATCAATATTACTTTTTTTTTTTTTTTGTTACAGAGTTTTGGCCTCGAGGTCGAACGAGTCCCAACTCTGTGTCAAATGGACGTTGTGAATCGATGTGTTCAAGAGGAAAAAACTACTTTTCTTCATCCCTACAATGATCTGGATGTCATAGCAGGACATGCCAGGTACATAACAGTCATTTTAACATACTTTATTAAAGTGGTTAAGTACAGTTAGTAGTACTTCTCATCTCTCTGCTGATCTGTATGCTGGTATAGTCTGGGCTTAGAGATCCTGGAGGTGCTTCCTAATCCTGATGTTGTAGTAGTGAGCTGCGGTGGGGGGGCTTTACTGGCTGGAGTAGCAGCAGCCATTAAACTTTCTGGTTGTGACGAAACAAGAATGTATGGAGTGGAACCAGAAGGAGGTAAGGAGGCGAATAATGTGTATAGATAAGTTGATTTGGGAGCATTATTGTGTTATAAGTTTATTTTCCTTATTTTCTCATTTGGTCTTCAAAATGAACAGCATGCACCATGTACAAAAGCTTCATTGAGAAAAGGCCTGTTGCCATGGACAGCAGAAGCATTGCCTCTGGTCTTGCTCCACCATCTGCAGGTATCATTTAATTCACAAGAAATATTAATAATGAGTTTGCCACATTAAACATTTCTTTAATAGTAATGTCAGTTTTACATAAAAGTTTCTTTTTCCCAACCTGCAAATGTATACAGGGGGTGTTCAAGTCTAACCAGGACTTTTGATTGTGCAAAATAACCGAACTAAGTTCTGAGAGTAAATCTCCCTTCATTTCTCCATATAATTTGTCTATCCCAGCCTTTCACTAGTGCTTCAATTTCATAAAGGTACAAGTTTTTTTTTTATATGCTGGAGCCATAACCGGACTGTCTGCTGACATCTGAAATGTTGGCCTCTCAGGAACGCCTTTAAAAACTCAAACATGTGGAAATGGCATGGACTGTATGAGGGAAGTGACAAAAACCCCAGCAGAATGTCTATGGTGATCAAACCAGGCATTGTCTTTTCTAAAAGTTTTCCACTTGTTGAATGTTCACGGTAATGACTGCAGTGGGCTCTGGACCACCACAGCCCGGATCATCATTCAAGAACGTACAGCCTCTTTTAAAACGTTGGCACCATTCAGATGTTTTATTGCAGCTAAGAGTGTCATTATTATAAAGTATATAATCTAATTTGACACCTTTCCTCACAACAAATATCATCCCAAGTCCTGTTTTAAATTGCACACACATACACACATATATAAACAGTGATAGAAATATATTTTATTACCTTTCCTACATGGCGCGTGTTCTCTATGTTCCATGTCCTAGGTGCCCTGCCGTATGCATTGTGTCAAAAGTACGTGGAGGAGATAGTGTTGGTGACTGATGATGAGATCAAGTCTGCCGTTTCCACTCTCTACGAAGCTGGTCTAGTTGTAGAACCGTCAGGATCAGCTGCATTTGCTGCCCTTGTTAACAACAGGATACCAGACATTGACAGCAGGAACGTTGTTGTAATCCTGAGTGGGGGGAACATCAGCAAAGATGAGCTTACCAGCTACCCAGACTGATTTACACAATAGCTCTGCCCAAGATTGTATGGCCTTGTTTTTTTTTTTTTTTTTTAAGGAGTTTTGAGGAGTGCATAAAGACTTACATGACAGAGCTAAATTACAATTATTGTTGATTTTTTATAAATGGAAAACACTAAAATCAAGTAAGTTGTTGGCATAATAAACAAACTGTTTTCAATTGCTGAATTTCTGATTTTTTTCCTACTAATTCTGATCATTATCCACCTTCTTTATGTCTGTAGTCATTTCTTAACCTATGGTTTCTAAAAATAATGTTTATGTTCTCCTTTATTTTTTCCATCTTTTAATTCAGTTCAATTAAATGAAATTGTATTCATATAGCACTTTTAATAATAGACATTTTGCAAAGCAGCTTTACAAAAATAGAAAATTTGGATATAAATTGGAAAAAAAGTATAACTTATAACCATCCGTTTGTCTCTGATAAACAAAGCGGAGGTTGAAGTGGCAAGGAAAATTCCCTAAGATGGCAATAAGAGGAAAACCTTGAGAGGAACCAGACTCGACAGGAAATCCATCCTCATTTAGGTGATATCAGACTGTATGACTGCAAATAAATATTTGCTATATCTGTGCTATAAGATTCAAAGTTTAATAATACAAGAAAGGTGTTTGAATTGATATACGGTCTACTTTCACTGATGGAGGCTTAGGTACAAACTATTTGCAGGAGTTTCAGATTCAAACCTATTGAGCGACTGCAGTAACAAGCCATCAGCTGAGTCCAAGATGATGTTCATAGTCATTGAGTAGAACCATCCTCAATCACCACATGCATCCTAAGCAGATCACACAGGGGCCATCCTTAGCAGCAGCGAGACGCTTCGCCTTCGAGGGCGCAAGTGGTCTGATTATTGGTAACTCGGGATCTTGATCTTACCCCATCTTGTACTTTCTAAATATTTTATGAATTCTGACGCACATTTCAGTTGTAACGATAACTTCATTTTATGATTATATAAAGAATCAATATATAATAAATATTATATAAAGCATTGTGCTGTTCATCTGTATATTTTATAATGGTTGATTTTACACATAAAAATCAAATACATTATTTACATTATTATATTTTTTTACACATAATACAGCTTTACCACAAGTACCATAAGTCACTGCTTTACTGAGACATAGATAATTTAAGATTCAATTCAATTAAATTCTATTTATATAGCGATTTTAACAGTTGACATTGTTGCAAAGCAGCTTTACACAATCAAAAGAATTATTTAAAGTAAAGTTTGTATAAAGTGTGAATGTGTATGAATCGAAATGACAGGGAACCCATTCTCATTTGAGTGATAACAGATAAAAGGGATTGAACTGCAGTCATTACTGTGTGTTAGGGGGCTGGAAATGCAGTATAACAGGATATGTGTTAAAGTTAATATGGAGTCCAGTTCGTTATTGGAGGCTCAGGTAGACAGTAGAAAACTTTAGTCCTGAACTATCGAGCAATTGCAGTCAAAAGTCCTTAGAGAAGCGCTGTCAGCATCAGCCGAGACCAGGCCCATCTTCATGGAAAAGTGAAACCGTCACTACAGACACGGGTCATTCATGCGACGAGATCCCCAACCAGAAGCGGGGCACAATTACGAGTCAGACATGTCCAGATATCCTCTTGTTAAAAAAAAAGAAAAAAAAATTCACTTGCAAACAAAGCCAAGAGTTGCTGTGGTAGTGTTTTTGCCATAAACTTTGTCATTCTTTCATGGGTTTTTATATTTTTTCAGAGGTTTTGGGTTTCAAAGAATGTTCTTGGTTGAAAACAGACTTGTGTCTCATTCAGGGTCTGTTGAATAACAGCCTAGTGTATTTTGTTTGTTGAGTAATCTATATAGCTTTAAAAATGTGAATGTATGAATGTACAAGCTCTGTTTGCATGGAACACACCTATCACTGACATCAGCGGAAACTTATTCAATTATCGTGAGTAACTGTTTTTGGGAGACGAGACTGCAGAACCCAGAGGGAATCCTCTTAATTGAAAGAGCATGCAGAGAAACCCAGTCATACTCACTCAGTCAATGACTTGAGCTTAGGATCCAACCTGGAACTCTGATGCAAATTACTGGGACTATATCTGTGCTACCCCAAACAGTTTTATCATCCAAGCATGCCTGAACATGACTTGAACACCCTATATTATTTTCTGATTTTATAGCAAATGTACTGTATAAGAGCTGTTTGCACATGTAAGATATAATTGTAAAACTGTATACAAGGTGGTATCAAAAGGTTTTAGGACTAGGTTTGTGACACCAACAGATGACAGCACAAGACTGCACGCACAGTCACAGTGAGTGTAGGCCTTCATAAGTCAGTGTGCCAAAAGACATCATCCTGTGCACACTGGGAGCTGTGTTTCAACTGCTGCTATTCTTATCATGTGCATTACCACATCTGCCATTTCATCATGGACAGCAGGCAAACGACAAACTGGACAAAAATAAAAAATGGCAGGCGAGAAACCTACCACTGAGCATAATTCTTAAAAGTATGTAACAAAGGGACGTATGGGTTCAATGCAGAACAGGTCTATTAGTTTCCAAACATGGGACAATCCTGTACTGTACGTATATATTAGCCACAATTAATCAGTAGAGCTTTTTCACTGATGAGATTAGCTAGTTAGCTTCCTTCACTGTACAGTATGTACAAACAAACAAGTACTTATAGATAATACCTTCTGTGAATTTTATATATATATATATATACACACAGAAATTTATAAAATAGATCTTTTGTAACGCTAGCAAAATCTTGTTAGCATTAACGTACGCCTGCGCAATGAGATAAGCTTCAATCATATAGGAGGAAAGCGCAGGTTTACACTAGGACGCAGAGCGACACCCAGCGTTCAAACTAAAAACTACAATTTTAAACGTTGTTTACAGCGAGGCAGTTTGCTTTAATTACTGTGTGAAAAAAAACAAATGAACAAACTGCTGGCTACAGGAATTAGTCTGTTCTGATGAATCAGGTCCAATTCCTGTGAGAAGTTTTGCAATGATGGAAAAGTTTTTAGTTAATTATAAGTACAAGTTGAGTCACTGAATCAGGTGACCGGTGTGTGTACTGTACTGTACAGCTAATCTAACAGGAACGACTGTGACGTAGCAAAAAATAAATAAAAAATTAATCCAACAGCGCCGCTATTTAGTTAATGAGAAGCAAAAATAGTTTGTGGAAAAAAAAGTTTTTTGAATCTTATTTTAAATGTATTCCTGTCAGTATTTTAAAAAGAGTAAAATAAATGGTAAGTTTATTTATTTATTTATTTATTTATTTAAATCAGATATGAAGTCTACCTTTGATTATTTAAGATACATAAGGCATCTACATGCAATCAGGCAGCAACTTGGAGAGGTAGCCTTCGTTTTGATGCCAGGTTCTTACAGGACCAGGTTCACTGACGGACCGGGTTCAGGGTGGCTCTTGGGCTTAAACCTGGGATCTACTGATCAGCAATCGAACAACTCCCCCTACACCTGTTCCTTTACAAATAGTGAAATACTAATGTATTATAGTCTGGGTTTGATTCCAGCCTTAGGGTCTGTCTCTGTGTGTGTGGAGTGTGTATGCTCTCCTCGTCCTCTGTGGGTTCCTCCAGATACTCAGAAATTGCCGTAGTGTGTGAATGATTGTGATGGTGTGTGTTTGAGCCCTGCGATATAATGGCACACCGTCCGGTGCCCTCAGTCTCTTGGGATAGGCTCCAGGCCCCATGACACTGTATACAGGATGAAGCGGTATAGACAGTCAGTAATGTATTATATACATAATAAAGGAAAAGGAAATCAGGGTTGTAATAATAATTGTGTGGTTATCACAGATGTCAATAGTAATAATAAAAAAAACTCCACAGATTACAATATGTTGTAATTTTTGCCCCTAAGTCTTAAAAACAAATAATCTATTTAGAAACCGGGTAGTCTTTTGGGCTAATGAGAACAAGAATTCAAAAGTCACTGAAACAACGAGGAATACAATTTTATACCAGATTAATATTTAATCGAATATTGAATCATCTTTTCAGCATTTTTAGCTGGGATAAAGTTCATAATATAATTGATAACGATCCCAAGCCCATTAGCAAATTCAACATTTGTGTGGCTTAAGAAGTCAACAACCGAGGTTTAAAACAGTGTGTTAAAAAAGAGCAGGGCAAAATTTCTTCAAACAATTTGAGACACAGAAAAACTCAGACAGTAAAAAAAAAAAAAAAAGGTTTACTGTACTTAAACTTTGAGATGAAATTTCTCATGAATGACGGCACAAAAAACAATTGACATTTACAAAATACTTCAAGCCCAGTATAGTGATAAGAATGCTCGGAGGCCACTGCAAAATCATTCCCATAAACATAAGTGAGTGACACACCTGATTCTTGAAAATCGACAGATAGTTTGTTACATCCCTCATACAAGTACTGACCTCTCTGCAAGCCATTCCCACATGTTTGAGCCATTAAAAGAGTTTCTAGAAGGCCAGCAATTCAGAAGTGAAGCAGACAGTCTGATCATTGATCTTTCTACCTTGATGGTATCGAAGCACTGAGATAAGTACCTCAATGTCAAAAGTCCTGAATTGAACATCACTCATACACATTACTCAATTATAGAAAGTACTTCTTCCCCCTACCATGTTTCTGAATGTTAGCTACCAATAATGACTACAGTACATATTGAACTTTGTAGTATTTTGCATATTAAAAACATTTAAAGGAGGGTGTTCTGATTAAATTCCTAATTCTTAAACGTCAATTTTTAATAATGGTGCATAAGATTCGACTAATCCATGTGTATTTCCTTTTAGGATGACTTAAATCTTGGCTTAAGATACTTGGAACAAAGGATTTGGCTCGAGAAGCGCATGGCGAGGATGGAGAAGGTTCTGAGCCACCAGATTGACTACAGGCTCTCCTGCTTAAAATCTGAGTGGAGGTTAGAGGAGGAAATAAGGAGGCTGAATCCACTTTATGGTAAGGAACTTTACAGTGGTAAAAGTGGTAAAAGCATTCTGGATTGAAGACAAACAGAAAAAATAATGTACAAATTGTAATAATTTTCTATACTCAATCTTCCCTTTTAAGGAGAAAGAATAAAAAAGACAGAGAGTAGAGAGAATGATCACGTTACAGATGAGGATAAAACACATAAAGGGTTAAGAAAATGGAAGGAGAATCAAGATAAAGGTGAGATTGCTTACTAAAAGCGAAGGAAAAGATATTGATCAATGTAAATGCAATATTTTATTAGTTAAAATTCTAAAGTAAAATCGCTATATTGGCAAATATCAATAATTCACTGAGAGATGCATGTTTCCTGAAGACACTTGAGTTTGAGATGAAAAGGTAAAGATAAATATAAGACAGTAATCCATAACTTGATGTTTTAAATGACTTAGAACATGGCACTTTATCCTAATTTATTTTAATCCTAATTTTATTTTTATTTATCCTAAATTGCCCTGCCATGGATTAGGTATACCCTGCCTTGTGCCCCAAGTCTCCCCGCCATGAACCTGTACATAAGGATAAACAGTGAATGAATGAATAAAATGTACTTTATAGTCACTAACTTTATATATATTTATATATTTTTCTACTAGTCAAATATTGCATTACAAATACAAATGTAGTCTTAAGGTATATTAATTAATATGTAAATAAATTAATGAGTGTTACTACTGCTAATATCTTTTAAGATCATGTCACTCATTCTCTTAACCACTTATTATGTACAGAGTCATGGGAAGCCCAAAGCCTACCCCAGCATACTCGGGGCAAACAAGGCAGGATACTGTACACTCTGGACAGGGTGCCAACTGTAGGGCAGACAAGCACATACGAGCACGCACACATTACAATTAGACATAAACCCACCATGCATGTGGAGAACATCTCCACACACATACCCAAGGTGGGACTCAAACCCACGACATGTAAGGCCACAGAGCTAGCCACTATGCTATTCTTTCAGGTTCATAACTTTCAAAAATGAACTATAAAATTAGGATAAACATTACAACTTTATTAAGTTTTATTAAGTTAATTTTGGCCTTTTGTTTAAAATTATATAAATCTAAAACTTAATGTAAAATACATTCCATAGACCCAATCTGATAATAATCCACCTAAATATTAGGCAAATTCTGCAATGTGTACAATAAAATTTCTGGCTGTTTAATTGAGCCAGAGAGCATCCACAGTAATGCCAGAATTTTCCATTATTCTGTCAGTTTATTAAGATTTGAGAGATAGGACAAAAAATATAAAACTGTTCATATCTTCTTTCATTAATTACATTAAGGTCTTCTTTTGGCAATCTCTCCTTTTCTCATAGGATGGTTACGCCCATGTTTTTATTAATCATAATTGTGAAGCTGATAGATGTACAAACAGAATTCAGATTAATGTAATTTAATGCTGTGCTACAGAACTGAAACAGATTTCAGAGATGATTCAGAGAGAGAGAAAGATGCATGAAGAGGAGAAGAAGAAGCTAATGAGCGCTCTAGAGCTGAGAATGCAGGACATCAGGAATGAGGAGAAGCATATTGAAAAGCAGAAAGAGGAGTGCCTGGAGATGTTGGAGAAGATAAAAATACACGAAAGAGAAAGACACCAAATGGGGACAGAAAAAAGGGAGGTAAAAAGAGAAAGGGAGAGACTTGAAGGTCTGCTAGTTCATGAAAGATACCTTAAACATCAGGAACAAGAACTCGCTAAGCAAAGGGAAATGATTGCTTCCGAGAAGGAGGAACTTGAAGAGATGGAGTTCGGGAAAGAGCAGATAATAGAGAGGTTGAAAAATATCGAAACAATGGAGAGAAAACTCATGAAGGAGAAACAAAAAGTAGCAAAGCACTGCGAGTTGGTCGCTTTTGAGAAGCAGAAGCTCTCTGAGAGAGAGCAGGAAATAAAGCTCTTGGAGGAGCTTCAGGAAACATGGAGGAAAGAGGAAGCCAAAAAGATTAACAAGCTAAAGAAAGAGGAAGAGAAACTATTGGAGGGACAGTCAACACTTGAGAATGAGTGGAGAGAATTTAATAAAATAACACTGAAGAAATATGAAGAATGGAAGGCCATCAAAGAGGAAAGATGGGACCTCGACAGAGCGTTGCATGCTTTTGAAGAAGAGAAGAAAAAGATGCAGAATTTTTTAAAAAAGAAGGAGCAAAAGATTGCGAAAAAAGAGAAACTTTTGGCACTGAAAAGGCAGAAGATAGAGGATCAGAGAGCCCACGATAGCTGTAAAAAGAAGGGGGCACCAAGAGCAAGTGAGAACGACAAGAATGAGTGGGAGATAATGGAGAAGACAATTAGAGAGAAAAAGAGAAAAAAGGATGAGAAAAGGCAGTTGAGGGAGAGGATTGAGGAGCAAAGGAAGCAGAAAGAGGCAGAGATAAAACAAAGAAAAGTGAATGAGAAAAGACAGAAAGTGGAAAATATTGAGAGAGATAAAAAACAAGAATATGCAGATGAAGTATTCACAACTGAGTGCACAAAACAAAAAAAACATGTCCGGTTTCTTGAGTAAAAAGGTGAAACAGCCTGATCTTTGGGGTGAATTCTCCTGCCATGTGTTCAGTGGTGCTGGGAGACAGGGGAAGAAAATCTGAATGAAATCCCATGCAAACAAGGAGAGAGCATGCATATCTCCACAGGATTGAACTGTAAACCTGGGAACTGTGAAGTGGCAGTGCCACCCTCTGAACCATCCTGCATACTACATTTTATCTGAAATGTCTATAGAAAAAAAGCTAGTGTACTAAAAATGCCATTTCACAGAAACTTTCTGAGATCAATCTTTTGGAAAGACATTAAATATGTCTATCTATTTTAACTACTGTTGAGTGATTAAAAATTCTTAATGTCATTTAAAAAAATCAACATGGACCTCAGGTTCACTGTGTTTATTAGCATGACTTCTTAAATAATATTCTCTAGGTGTGTAATTGGTGCTTGCCTTTAAAAAAAAGCTCCAAGATGAAGATGTTGTACTGTCAACAGAAACCAGAACTGGAGGATTTCTTGGATGAAAGAATTCAGATGCAATGCAAAATTAGCACGTCTGACCTTTCTGTCTGACGAGCGACAGGAGCAACCATTACACAGCTGGAGATCTACAATTTCTTGTCTCATTAAAATAAATGAGCTGCTGTAGGAAAGGATGTTTAACCAGGTCTGTATAATGTATTATTAATGTGTAGGCATGGGAGAAAAGAGTAAAGTTCACAAGCTCTAAGGTACTCCATCTTTTTATTTATTTATTTAATTTATGATTATAAAATCATAATTTAGACTGATAGTGTACTCTTCACCAAAAAACTGTCAGACCAAAAAAAAATCAGAACACTCTAATATTCTTTTGATCACATTCAGCCTTGATTATGACACGCACTGTGGAAGACAGTTCATGTGTGAAAATGATTCCTCATGCTCCCAGAGACACTCTTTCTAAAATTTGAGTCCTAAAATATGCCTCTGCCATTAGGGAGGATAAAACTTGTAGATGTTATAACCTGGTCAATCAGTACATACATTTTATTGACACAAAGAAATTATGCTTATACCTCACTTCAGAAAAGAATGATGAAAAATAAAAACCACAGGTTTCCTGGGAAAACACTATAAAATGTAATGAACAGGGTTGAGTATCTTCACCACAGACCATCATAGGTAATGTCGCCTGGAACTACGGTTCCTTTTCTCTCCCACATGAAACAGACTATGTTTGCATGGATAATATTTTTTTTCAATCCCACTAAGAAGAGTCTAATTAAAGATTGCGACTTAGCCGAACTCGTGTAATGTATGTTTACATGCTCAAAGCATTTAATCAGAACATAACTGTCTACAATGGAGCATTTACTCTGCTAGAAATATAACAGTATTTTCCTCCAACTTTGAGGTTAGGTTAAGCTGGTCATCTTTTCTGATAAATCCCACCTTCTGGGTTATGATTGGTTAGAAGAATTATTTGTCAGAAGCCCTTATCCTGAGCGACTTACATTTTTTATCTCATTTTACATCTGAGCAGTTGAGGGTTAAGGGCCTTGCTCTAGGGCCTCACAGCGCGAATTTGGTGGTCATGGGTTTTGAACTTGGGACCTTCCGAACGGTAGTCTAACACCGTAACCACCCGTTATTCCAATTATTAAGGGTGTATTAGGACTCATCTGTCTTAGGGCTCATTTATTTTTTATTCATTCTTGTGTAAACAACATACTATGATGACTTGTTTTTGATGACTTTGTAGGGCATTTGTCACAACGCTCTCAAAACAAAAATGCTGACAGCTCTTAAACCAAATTAGTTTTTTTGTTTTTTTATTGTAAAAAAATCTATACTGTAGCTTTAACAGAAATAAATAAAGAACTTGTATTTTTGACATGAGACAAATACACTATACAACATCCTTAGCAGCCATTCTGCAGATAACAGCATCCAAAACACTTCCACACTTTTCTTCTTGGGGTGCAACTTTATAAAGCTGGAATGACAAAAGCAAAGACAGGATATTATTCTCAGAAGCATAAAACTCGTGCAAGGTACAGACCTGAGATTATAACAAAGAGTGTCTCTAAAACGAATCAAACCTTTTTAATCTTGGCCAGATCACTGAGGGTGGAGATTTGATCAGCTGGGATCTGCTGGCCGTCCACCTTAGACAGGATATCATCCTTATTGTATGCTTCTTCTGTGTTATGAACCAGGACAATAAGAACTGCGTTGTCATTGTCTGAGATCCCAAACCTTTTAAAAGCCTCAGAGATCTGTGTAGACATTAGGAGACATTACTTATAACTCAGAAGAGATATTTTGATGGTTATGGTTCTGTGCTTCTATGTTCTGTGCAATTTGTTAGATAAATGTAAACACTCCAAATTTATTGCTAACACATATCTAAACCATATGTAAGATAAACTCTATGCATGTAGTAGTAAGGTACCACTTACGTTGTTTGTTGGTGAAAGGTTGAAGATGATTTCAGAGTATAAGCTTCTTGTTTTCATTTTTCCAATCTTCTGCACATGAACTGCTTTATTTGCTGCTAGTAGAGCTTGGAAGGGATCCAAAACCTTCACAAAGACAAAGCAAGTCAAATCATACATACAGGCATTTATAAAAGAGATGTACAAGTCAAACCGTTACATGATGAAAGTTTTAGGGGAAGAAGAAGTAAAAGTGACTGACAGGCAGTCCAATCATATCCCCGCGAAAGAAAAAGTTCTACCTTGATGGTATCCAAGCACTAGTAAAATGTTCTACAAGTGCATTAGCTGATGTAGCAGGTGATATTAGAGAGAAATAAAAAAAAAGGTTTCACACTCATAACTGAGTTCTGTTATTCTGCACAATCACAAATCCTTATATGTGACCTCTGATAGATTTACACTCAATTTAACCCGTGTGGGTTCACAAAGTTAAAATTGAGGCAATGGATAAGGCTCGAGCCACAGCATATACTAGCTATTGCTGATGGGAGTGCTGGATTCGGGTAAACTAATCCTGACTTCCACGTCCAGTGCCTTAACCAACTGGGATATGAGAAATGAGAAAATAATAATGTCCACTCTATGTACAGTATATATATGACAAAGACTTTTATGTTTAACCCATACCTTGTTTTGCCATCTTCACCTTCATGACTTTATTTATTTGGGTTCAAGTCCCAGGACTGCCATGTTGCCACTGTTAACTCTATCTGCTCCAGGGTCACTGTATCTTTATAATAATTAGTCAATTATTTGTTGCATGTAACTTACAGCAGAGTGAAATATTTTCTTCACATATTCCAATAGGAAGCGGGGGTCAACCAGGATATTGGCTTGAACCCACAACCTTCTGATCAGTAACCCAGTAACCCACAGCCTTAACTAATTGAGCCACCACTGGACTAATCTAGGCTGACATTGTGCTTTGATCCCAGTTTCTTCACTGGTACATGTTGAATGTGCTGTAAGGTACATGTAACAAATATGTAACATGTAACAGCTCTGGTCATTCATAGGTTCATCTTGGCTTTTTCTTTTACAATAATTACACAAATATTTTCTAATAAATATTTAAAGAGCCCTAAAGACTAAGTCAGGTGTCCTTTGAGGAGCACGAGACCCTACACCTCTATATTGTACACTGAGCTGTGTCTAAACACTCACCATGGATGGGTTTATCAACGCGCCGGCTATTTTCCCCTCCACTGCCATCTTTCTTAATTCTGGACAGTTTTTAACATCTCTGAAAAGCAGCTGAGTCACTGCAAACTCCGGAAATAGCTCCAAACTACTGGTTAGATCCATCCCGAAGAACCTGAAACTTTACAAACTGACTACACTGCAAGGCGGAGTGATAATATTGTAACACCATGAGCCGTATTACATGTTCCGAATGCGTAACTTTACACGACTCTGTTGAATATAATATAATTCAATTCGAATTTTTAGTTAAAAAAAAGAATTAACCTTTTAATCGAGTATGTAATATACTTGTCGATTGATTGTAGATTAATTTAACAGAAAAAACATTATCATGCGGAACGTCTGAGTTGAAGCTATAATATCCACCCGGAAACATGAGACTGAGGACCAGTTAACTGTCTTACACGGCACAGTATGTGCTGCGTTCCTAATCGCTTTCTCACGCCCTTCATAGGGTGTAGTCATAACATTACTTTGTGTGATAAGTGCACTAGATTTTTAACAAACTTTAAGCGACTTGAAACACAACCCCAAACCCAGGCAATTTCAGCACAATGGCGGCATCGGTGTTGTACTAGTTATAGCAGTGGAAGCTGCGGATGCTGTTGTGGTTGTGTTCATTTGTTTGAATTGTGACACGGGTTTTTAAAGTAAAAATATAATAATGGAGAGGTTTGATGGCTACATCTTCCCTGTTGTTTGTAGCACAAATTTTTTAATATCATGTCTTGTTTTTTCTAAAATCACCCGGGAGCAAAGAGAGTCGTACATGGACGAAATCTTTCACGTTCCACAAGCTCAGAAATACTGTGATGGGAAATTTAACGAGGTAAAAACATCAATTCCTCCATAAAACAGGTCTACATATAGATTTGATTACAAATCTCCTGTTATTTAACTTAACCATTGTTGTATTTATCATGTATCAGATACTAGAGCTGTTTATTCATTCTTATTGCAGTGCAAAATCTACTACAAAATCATTTTAAGCATTTTCTAATTAGATATAATAGATATAATTAGACACCAGTTAATTGCACTTATTAACTGGTGTCTTTTATACATATTTTATATTGGATAGAATATTCAAGGTGGTATTAGGGATTAGGTTTAAGATTAGCACAAGGCTGCAGTCACAGAGATCACTGACCTTCATAAGTCAGTGTGCCAAAAGACATCATCTTGTGTACATCCGGAATTGTACAACTGGTTCTATTCTGACCATGTGTGTTACCACGTCTGCGATTTCATCTTGGACAGCAAGAGTTAGAACAAAGAGAAAATGTAAACCTGGGCAAATCTGCCTCCGAGACATTTGACATGGTTCGGCAAGTTTACACCGATCCTGCAATGTTTTGAGTGGCACGTGCGTTTCGAGGGCGCACAAACTTTAATGGAAGACGGTGAAAGATCAGATCTGCCATTGTCAGTGTGTCATACGGAACAGTTCAGGAAATCCTCACGTGAGATTTGAACATGCACCATGTTGTTGCCATGTTCGCCTCCAGGCTGCTGACCCGGAAGGAGAAAGAACATTGCACCAAGTCTACCAAGAGCTCCATCAGCTTGCTATGGATGACCTGTCATTTATGACGAGGATCATTACAGGATGTTAAAACTTGGGTGTATGGTTACGACCCAGAGACGAAGCAACAATCTTCACAGTGGAAGAGCCCATCACCTCCATAACCAAAAAAGGCAAGGCAGGTGTGCAGGTAGACCAAGAGCATACGCCTCATTTTGCATTGAGAATTTGAAGGGGGGCGTATGGCGAAATCTGTGTCACACTATTCTCGAAACTTTTTGATACCACCTGTGCGATGCACAGATGCTGTAAAGCAAAGTAACTAAATAAATAATTCTACCTTAAAAACATACTATGAACAGTTGAGCAGTTAATAGTTTATAAATTAAACAAAATCAGTATACGGTACGATTACTTTTTGCTTTAAGAAAAAAGATATACGAGTTGTTTCTGGTACAATGTGAGCAGGTGTATAAGGGAATTAGCTTAGGGTAAGCTTTTCTAAGCATCTTGAAGAATACTTGACAGCACCCAGAGGAAACCCACCAATCACGCGGAGAGCACACGGCGAACATGCAGACTCCATGCACGGAGAGACAGGAATCGAACACCGGAGGTGCAAGGCGACAGTGCAACCACTTAACCAGTGTGCCGCCAATAGAAATCACTGCCATGTTTAATAGTGAAAGCATTTCCAAATGCACTATGTGATAAGAACTCACAGGATGGGGAATAAACTGTTGTCTACCATAAGAAAACCAATTGTTAGTAAGACTCATTAAAAAAAAAAAAAAAAAACATCTACATTTGGTAGAGAGAATAAAGATTTGACATGGGCGCAATGAGAAAAAGATTGTGGTCTGATGAAGCCAAACAGACACATTTCCATAGAGATGGGCGTGTCAGGGTAATTAGGTAAGTGCATGTTACGATATCCCCATCCTGCATAGTGGCCAGTGTACAAGCCTCTGGAGCCATTGTTATGATATGGGGTTGCTTCAGTTGGTCAGGTATAGACTCTGCAGTGTTATGTAGTTATTACATCTATGGAGTTTTTCTTCCCTAATAAAACAGACATATTCCAGGATTCAAATTTTGAAAGAGTGGTTCTGCGACCATGAGGAATCATTTGCACATATGAATTCATCACCACACTAAACAACGTAATCAAAGCTAAATTCTTATAGGAAAATTTTGGAGTGTGGGCTGGGGCCTTTATAGATCAGGCTTTTTGTCTAGTGCATCCCATGGGTGCTCGGTCAGATTGGGATCTGAGGACTTCAGAGGAAGGGTTGGCGACCTTGGACTCTGCACCCTACGCTCCCTGTGCAGCAAGCTGTGATGCCCTGGGTATTCTGGTGTGTCTCTATTGTGGCCAGTATTTAAATTTTTTTTTTTAGTGATTTGTTCTGCATTGGGTTTTTTGTGGGATCGGACCAAACAGGCTAACTTTTGGTCCCTGCAAGCTTGGGTAAGCTGATCACAATGATCGTGATCCATATTTGTATCAGGAAACAACATTGACGCATAATGTGATTATTCTAAGCAGGTGGAACTTCAAAAGAGCCTTCTTTAAAAGCCGTGCTAGTTTTATTACTAGACTCTTGAGAGCACACAATCTACATGTTATTTATCAAAAAATAAATAAAAAAATTGGCAACCAAAAAGTTAGTCTATCAGGAGTGTCTTGCCTTGAACACTTGCAAAGCTCTGGGTTTTGTTGGTAAATAGTGAGGTTGCTGTATTTTTCATGTAATTTAATTTATTTATATATATTTTTTAGTGGGACCCCATGATCACCACACTGCCTGGACTGTACCTGCTGTCAGTCGGAGTGATTAAACCAGTCATGTGGTTGGTGGGTTGGACAGGATCAGCCGTGTGCTCCACTGCAATGCTGCGGTTTATTAACGTGCTGTTTAACTGTGGAAACCTCTACATCCTTTATCTCCTCATCTGCAAAATACACCCCAAGGACAAGGTATTAATCTTTATCCTTACAGTTACAATTATTACTTATTACAATTATTCTTACAGTTATTTATAACTTATTGATACATGTACAGTATGTATGGAACCAATCATGGTTGCATTTAATGTTGTGTGACGTTAGTTCCTGTTATTACTTATCAGCCTACCATGCTTGCTTTTTGAATGTTAGAAGACAAAAAATGGTCTGGTCTGAATACTTTCCCAAGTTGCAGAGTTGTTACTCATCATATCAACAGTGTCGGTATACAGTAAGTCCTTTATATACAAACGAGTTACGTTCCGAGAGCTTGTTCCTAAGTCCAACAAACTTTGTTTAGGTACTAAGATGCTAAAAGAATTGGCAGTCACATGACAATGTATACTGGAATTGTAATCTAACTTCCGCGGTTTAACATGCATGAATGCGTGTTCATATCTTACAGTAAATGTTTGTATGTAGGGGACTTACAATTTATATACCCAGGTAAATTTACACACACGCACATACAGTGGCAAGAAAAAGTATGTGAACACCTTGGAATTAACTAGTTTTCTGATTTAATTTGCCATAACATGTGATCTGATATTCATGTAAGTCACAACAATAGATTTTTAAACAGCAAGAATTTAAAATGTTTGAGCTTCATACCCCCAAACTCATTTTATTAATTGGAGTCCAGGTGTGTAAACTACTGACTCCAATTATCTGTCATTGAAGTAATTAACCCATGGGCTCAATTACTTTTTCCTCCAGCTCTGTAAGTGTTTAATTGGGGTGTTCGATAAAGACTAGAGAGATTATAATCGTCTGGGTGGTTTCAGCTTAAGAACATTGGGTTTGTCAATTATGTCACTTCAAGACATAATTGATCACACATTGTGGTAAATAATTTAGAAAAGCAGTTCACATACTTTTTTTTGCCACTGGTTGTATGTGTCTGTGTAATAACCCTTTTTAAACCATTTACAAAGGACGTTCAAGTCAAACCGGGATTTTTGATTATGCAAAATAAAAGAGAACACAGAGTAAAAACTCTTTACTAATGCACACTAATGCACTTATCCCAGTGTTTTAGTAGTGCTTGGATACCGTCAAGGTAAACAGTTTTCTCAGTACACTGGAGCCATGATCAGACTGCCTGCTTCACATCTGAAACGCTGGCTTCCCAGGAACCCCTTTTATGGCCCAAATGGGGGAATGGCTTAGTTCGAAGTCTCGACTTTAAGAGGGATGTGGCAATAACTTCTCCAAGTGGTGTTCGTTGATGATCGTGTATACAGTTCCCACAGACAGATGTGTCTCTTCCACAATTTGGCGCCGATTAACAGTCGATTTTACAAGTCTTTCCGCTCATACTGAGTGCATAGGGCTGTGAACCACCACGTCATTCACTGAAGTATGGCCTTCTTTAAATACAACTTTATTTACAGGAAATTTCATCAAAAGTCTCAGTTTGTCTTGAGCGCCTACTGTGTATAAGCCTGTGTATTGCTATAAGCCTGTTTAAATGAATTACTATAGAAATGCTAAGGTACAGTATAAGAACCAGTGTATTTCTATAAACTGTAATTTTAATTAAAAAAATAAATTTTAAAACAATGTTGTAGCTGCTGTTTAGGAAAATGTATCTTCTATGTATCGTCTGCATTCACACATTAGCAGTTAGAAAAAAAGAAGAATTAGGTTTGTATTGTTAAAACCTAATATTTTAAGTGTCCTTGTTCTCACCACAGTGTCTCCCTTTTCTTTTTTTCTTCCTCTTGTAGTCCCGTGCGACTGGACGGCGTGTGCTCTCTGCCCTGAGTCTGTCCTCCTTCCCAGTGCTCTACTTCTTCACATTCCTCTACTACACAGACGCCGGCTCCACCTTCTTCATTCTCTTCGCCTATCTCATGGGTCTATACAGGTGCCACAAAGCTTCAGCTCTCCTGGGTATCTGCGCCATCCTGTTCCGCCAGACCAACATCATCTGGGTGGCTTTCTGTGCCGGGTCAGTCGTTGCTCAGAAAATGGATGAGGCCTGGAGGCTGGAACAGACGAAAAAGCGGGACGAGAAATCAACATCGCAGATCTCACTGCAGTTTAGCGGCGTGATGAGACTAGCACAATTTTTACTGAAATATCTCACGTCGCCAGCCAACATAAAGAGTCTGATTTTATCAACCTGGCCTTATGCTGTAGTCATTTTGGGCTTTGTTGGTTTTGTGGTGTTGAACCATGGGATTGTGGTCGGGGATAGGAACAATCATGAAGCTTGCCTGAATGCCCCTCAGCTGTTTTATTTCTTTTCCTTTGCATTGATCTTCTCGCTTCCGGTATCCCTTTGTCACCACAGGCTTGGTAGATTTGTGCAGTCGCTCCGAAAACATCCATTTCTCTTTCTTCTGATCGCAACTCTGTCTCTGCTCCTGGTCTGGAAGTTCACGTTTGTGCACAAGTACCTATTAGCAGATAACCGGCATTTTCCCTTTTACGTGTGGAAGAGAATTTTCCAGAAGCACGAGCTGGTTCGTTTCGTTCTCGTTCCTGCATACTTGTTTGCAGCATGGAACTTTATAGACACTCTGAATTCCAAGTCGCTGTTTTGGAGCTTGGCGTTTTGCGTCTGTCTGGTGGCTGCTACAGTTCCTCAGAAGCTTCTCGAGTTTCGGTATTTCATCCTGCCGTATCTGCTGTACCGGGTCCACGTCCCTCTTTCATCCTCCCCCAGACTGCTCCTTGAATTTGCTCTGTATACTGCGGTCAATGTGGTGACAATATACATTTTTATTAAGAAGACATTCCAGTGGCCTGACAGCCCTGCAGTGCAAAGATTCATGTGGTGATGCGAGATGATGGAAATGAAAATGAAAGAAAAAGGTGTTTATAACGCTTATTGCTTATTTACTTATGTGCTCACCTTTTACTTTACATGTATATCAGCAAACACAAGCATTATTATGTTGAACGTATGTGTGTGTCTGCCAAGTCTTTTGAGTTGTTACTTGTCTGCCACGCACATAGACAGATCAGCCTTAACACTGAATTGCAAAACATTAAGCTCACTATTGTTTGAGGTCTTCTTGTGCCACTGGGGCAGTTCTGGCCCCTCGGGACATGAGTCTATAAGACCTCTGAGGATGTGTCGTGGTGTCTGGTGCTGGGACGTTAGCAGAAGATTCTTTGGATGTTGTGGGTTGTGGACTGGGGCCTCCACGGTTCAGACGTGGTCGTCCAGTGATATACTGTATGTTTCGTTAACTTTCTATCAGGCCAACATGAACTTTTTTCCAATAACATTGGCTTTTATATGGGATCAGACCAGACGGGGCTAGCCTTTTGTTTCTACAGGCATAAATGAGCCTCGAGAGCCCATGATTCTGTTACCAGTCTGCTGGTATATAATTGATAATCAATATTATTGAATTCACTTGGCGGTTGTGTTAGTGTTGTGGCTGATCAGTGTATCTTAGTATCTCTTTGCCACCCTAAGTTCAAAATAGAGCTGGGCTGGAAACTGAAATTCCTGCCATGGAACTAACATACACTTTTTAAATGCCTTTCTGTCTTTTATTGAGTCATGGAGCCATGAACAAAAGGACAAATAGAAATAGCTTGTGGTCTTAACCATCTGCATATTATTGAATATGTTTAACTTATGTTCTGTATGACTCAGTGGAGAACAAATCATGTATTATGATCAAACATTTCTCACTCTGCTCCATTGGTTAACTTTCTAATATTTAAAATAATGTTTGTTCTGTATGACTTGCACATAGTTCAGTCTCATTGCATCAGGCTGCTGCTGTTTCCAAATTTACATCAAACTCAATTTTAAGCCATATGTCTGTAGATAAAAACAAAGCAATCACATTTGTCTCAGTTGCTGTATGTTTTCATGTGAACTACCTTTTTTTTTAAGGTACTTCTTTTTCTTGTATTGCTCCACTGGAGTTTAAATCCAGGCTTCAGATGCAATAAAAATCTGATTATGTATTTATGCCTCTCTTTCATTTTATAGCTGTGTTGTTTATTAAAGTTTTGGGGAGTCTTTAGAAATCCAGAGCTGTGAAACCAGCTGCGTGAACCTGCCTTACTAAACCAACTCAGCTTATAAAGAGATTTCTACTAGAGTTTTCCACTAGGTGGCAGTGTGAAATAGTTTCTGAGAACTTAAGTGATTCTTATACAAGATGTATAGGAAATCAGTACCATCCTGTCTTTACTTCCATTTTCTCACGCAGGTTCGTTTAGATGGGTGAAAGTTTCACAGAGTGACTGAATAATTTGTCAATTCTTGGAAGAGAAATCGGATTAATTCTAAAAAAACTTTGCATGTGTGCCTACATGTGATAGGATTTTTGATTGTATTTTACCCTACATTGATAAGCCAGAATACTCATTGTTTATTGGTTAGTAATTTTATATAGGCACATGACAAGCTTATTGTAAAAAGTTGAGTCTAATTTGTCATAAGACTTTAAGTTGCTCAGAAATGAACAGTGCTGGGATGCTTATTCTTGGTTGTATCCTGCACCATGCTGTTTCGGCTGAAATACCGTGACTTTGTAAATGCCTGTTTTGACCCAGGCTCGGTGTGCCTACGGGCCTCTTTTGAGCCATGATCACATGGTCGAATCCCAGAGCTCTGGTGATTTCCCCATGTCCTAGATACGGCTTCTAGAAACTTCTGCTAAGCAGGAAACTGGAGGAGGGCGACAAACATTATAATTCCACTCTTCACATTACACATTTATTTCACAGCATTTAACGGTGTTAATAATCCGAATAAAACAGCCTTGTGGCAAGTTTTTATGACAGCTGAAATGCCAGAAATACTGCTTAGGGTGAATTTAGTGATGGGAGGAAGACTCATAAAACATCTAATGAACCATTTTGAGCATTTTGGTAGGGCGCATGAATATTAAGTACATCAGCATTATGTCATTTTTTATTTGCTCCTCATAAGTAATTACATACAACATTTTTCACCAGTGTAATTTAAACTGTAGTGTGTACTATTTCAAAATGTTTTAAGATATAGAAGCAGTGAGGCTTTGAAGTCACGTAATCCGAAACTGAAGCCGTCTGATATTAGGAATTGTATAGACGAGTAGCATTCGAGTCAAACCGGGACACGAGCCAAAATTTCTCGCCCCAAACCCCTCGATATTAACAGAAGAGTTTAAGCGCAGTATGGTGATGAGACTCTTGGATGCAGTAAAACATGCCCACTGCATTTGTGCATAATGACAGATAATTTGCCGCCAGCATGCAGAGAAGACGCATCTGTCCTGACCTCGCTCCAAGCCATTTCTATTTGTTTGGGCCATTAAGAGAGTTCCTGGGAGGCCAGAGTTTCAGACATGAAGCAGGCAGTCTGATAATGGCTCTGGAGTACTAAGAAATCTTTGCACCCTGATGGTATCCAAGCACTAGTGAAACACTGGGATAAGTGCATTAGTGTAGCAGGGGATTATACAAAGAAATAAAGATATTTTTTTTATTCTCATAACTGTGTTCTGTTATTCATAATCAAAAGTCCAGTCTGACTTAAAAATTGAATTGAACAGCCCTCATGGGAGAAAGTGTTCAGTGGATTTGTGTTTGTTAGTGAGCGAGAGAAATAAAATAGACACATTTTTCCTCTTTTTTTGTGTTCTGTTTCGACATTGGTCCCATAGCTCAAGCACAGCAAATGACTCACTCACCAAGACATCATCATTACACACCAGCATCCAGGAATACGCAATTAATACGAAGCCTAAGGGAGACTTTGTTTCATCAAACTTTGAATTGGACATGCACAGCTAACAATCTCACATCAGAGATCACGATCGTGACTTTGACTCTCGCTCCGGTTACTATCCTCATTTACTAGCAAACTCTCACGTTCTCACAGCCGTTCTCTTCCCACGTGCCCTGTCACCAAGCAATACATTACTCTTTAATGAAGAGGCTAAATCGAGAACTCATTAGTACTCGTCATATAGCATGTTTACATGGACGATTCTCCATAAAAAATAAATGGAACATCATTAAGCACACACTGCTAATTAATGATGTTATTCTTGTACATTGAAATGTTATTGCTCAACTCAATCACTTTATTCATGATTATTTCTTGACCATAATATATGGTTATATCTTGCAGCTTAAGGATCTTTATGGAATACGTTTATAACTTCATTTACATCTGACAAATTCAAAAAGAGATGTTGTTGATTTGTGTAGACTTTCAGAACATTGCATGCGTTCCTCCACTCTGTACATACTTGTTCTAATTTCATCCCTAAGCTCTTTTCTTTTTTTTTCTTACATTTTTAACAAGATTCAATAGATGCAAATTAATAATTAACACATGACTACATTAACATTTAAGTTCGCCTCAACATAAGAAACCAAACATAACCTGTCAAGGCATTGCTTTAGACCTGAAAAAAAGAAGAAGTAGGATCACAGGTGTACAATGGACACATCCATCATATTCCAGTAAATAGCACTCTAAATGTCCTCTATAGGAAGAGATCTCTCTTTGCCATCTGGTATTTCCACCCACTCAATCTTTCTGCTTAACACACACACACACTGTCTTGAACAATGGTGAAATCTTTCCACAAGGTACACAGTGTATTGATAAAAAAAACACAGGATTAAGACAGGATGTCCCATAGCGCGCAGAACTCTGCATTTTTTTTTTCTTAAAAAAAAAAAAAGGAAATCTCTTTTATGGTGTTTGGGATTGGTGGCGCAACTGGTTAGAGGTATTTGAGTTTGGCTGAATTGTAGGAAACCATTTCTACAAAAAGACTCTGCTCTTTCCAGATGACAAGGTGCTCTTTTCCCCAATTATTATATAACTGTATATAAACAAGCAGCTTGTCATAATAATTGGGTAAATTATATATATATATATATATCACTATATTAAACCAGAGTGATGTCTCATAGTGTGTAAAATTCTGCATTTTTATGTTTTAAGCAAAATTAATAATGGATGAACAAATTAGACTGACCGCTAATCAAAAGTAACTGTGATGATTTGAAGAAAAAAATAAATAAAAAGGCACAGATGTCGTCATCCCACATGAAGTATACCCATGAGGACATGTAAACCAAATCCATGATAATTATCTGCACTCATTTTCAGTGGTGTTGACATTAGGCTAAAGGCTTGACTTGTCCAATTTCAAGAAGAAAGAAAAAGAAAGCAACAACAGTGTTTAACCCTCCTGCTGTCTGTCACTTCATAAACACCCAGCAGCAAATGTGTTTTTGCGTGTCTTTGTAAGCTAATGGTAATAATCTCAGCAGGGATGAAAACTTTGGTTTTAAACAAGCAAACTGGCTAATTAGGAAGAAAGTCCTGGCAGAAACAGGAGCTTTTTTGCTGTGCCTCTAACAGCCTCCCAATCAAGGACAAATGGACAATTCTGCTTTTCCAAAGTCCCCTACCAAGGGCAGAGCGTCCCCCGACACAGTTACATTTTGTGTGTGTGTGTGTGTGTGTGTGTGTGTGCACGTATACACTTCAGGAAATCTGTGTGGCTTGGAGTAGCAGCTGTACTGATGCTATTAATATCACTCAAGACCAAATGTACCTGCCCAGAGTATGAGTGGTGGAGTTCATCATGATGCATGAGTGCTACAGAGGTCATAACCTATAGATGGGTATTACATATTCAAGTGCTATGTTTAGACCTGATCCTATACTGAGAGTCCTTATTGGAAGGGCTTTTCCAGACAGTGTGTGTCTGTGTGTGAGTCAGAGCACACAAAAACGAACAAGTGCCCTTTCAAACAAGTGCACATTAATACTGCACACCCACTACACATTTCTCCCTGGATGTTATGAATGAGAACTGAATGTGTCACCAGCTAATTCATGCTCAGAATCTTTATAAAAGCATATTAACCCAAAGCTAAATGTAATCAAATTTTAATTCAAATCTTTTATTATGCTTACCTAGAATGAGATATAAAAGGGAAAACTTGTTTTCTTGAAGTGTCACATACTGTATAAAGAATGTGAAAGGACACTGGACTTAAGGTCTACCTTTGGAAACCCATGGTTTTCTAGTTACAGGATTTTAAATACTATCCCTTGCATTTTTATTTCCTTGGGGCAATAATAGCAATGTTTTTTTTTTAAATAAGGAAAATAATAAAATAAAAGATCTTAGTATAGGCCTCTTCCAAATGGTTGATATGTCATTTCATGGTAAGAATATCAAAATATGCACAAAGATAGATAGATGTTAAACAGCCAGAAAAACAGCCTGACTGATCCATAAAAATTTTAACTTTTTGCATAAATACTTTTGGGCATTAGATCCACTTTAATTGTTAATAGTTCTGAATGCGACTTTGACCGGATAGAATTTTGGAACAATATAGTTATCACAAATCAACAGACATACTTTAACTGTCGCAATTGCATACATATAAGTGCATATTTTAAAATGTAGGGCCCCATCTTGTCAATTTTAAGAGGAACTAATGATTTTTTTACAATAAGGGTGTTTTCTAAGTAGCATATATTTCCCCCCGTGAAACAAAGCCTGTATGTTACCTCAATTTTAAGAGGAACTAATGATTTTTTTTACAATAAGGGTGTTTTCTAAGTAGCATATATTTCCCCCCGTAAAACAAAGCCTGTATGTTACCTCAATCTCTGCCAAATACACCTGTGAAAACCCATTAAAATTACATTCAGTAGTTTTTACGTGATGTGTGCACAAACAAACAGACAGACAGACAAAAATTCCAAAAACCATCTTGATGTGTTCTATTACTCTTATGTTGCCGAAAAAATTTTTTTTGCAAATATCTTTAATGTACAGATACACTGTTACCGGTTTTTAAATATACATAGCAGGAAGGGAATGAAATAAAATTAAGTATAGTAGAATATAATAAATAAAGTTTGACAGATCAACCACTGTAACAAAACAAAACATGAATTGTGGAAAGTCTTTGTACACTAATTAATTACAAACATAAGGAACATTTGCAGCTATTTTCATTTACCTCCCTGAAGATAATTATTTTTTGTATAATTCCATCTTGTCATGCCTTCACTTTATCATGTTATCTGTGGAAAAAATATGTAGCTTGTTCTTGAAAAAACACTAAAATAGATATCTACCATCTTTATATTATTGATAGGTCTGCATTTTATACAGTATATATAGACTTCATATTGTTAATCGAGCCATGTGGGCAGCTTTTTTTCGTGAGGAATTTAATTTCACACTTATAAGTGCGCTTTTAAAAATGGATGCCATCTGTAGAATTTCAGACAAAATATTTTACGTGTAACTGAGAAGTGCACAGAACGAAGGTGTGAGATCACGTTTATTAAGAAGATTTCAACTGCAATGTACAGCACCATCTGGTGAATTTTAAGATGAACTAATGATTTTTTCAAGGTCGATTTGTTTATAATAAGGGTGTTTCTCGTTGAAATTTTAAGGCAGCATATCTTCTCTTCCCATGGGCCGATTGCAATGAAACAAAGCCTATATTTTACCTCAAGCTCGGCTAAATACACCTGGGAATAAAAGTGATTTTTACGTGATGTGTGCAAAAACAGACACAAAAATTCCGAAAACCATCTTGATCTTGTTCTATAACTTATTTTATGTCCTCCGAAATAATACTTTCGCAAATATCGGCAGACACAAATTCAAATTTCAAATTCAAATTTTATTTGTCACATACACAGTCATACACAATACGATATGCAGTGAAATGCTTATACGACCGCCAGTGACCTTAAAAAGAAAATAAAAACTATATATAAGGAATAAATATTAATAAAAAGAAATACGAAAGAAAAAGTAAAATAAACTGTACAAGTAAGGGCATAATAAAAATATTACAAAATATAGAAATATAGGAATATAGGGAGGGGGGAAGGAAAAAAAATATATATAAAAATATAAAAATTTTAAAGTGGCAATGGCTGTGCAAATATGCATGAAAAGTGACTTGAGAAAGTGTCATGTGCGATGTTTAGATATATAAATATGTATTGCATGAATGTGTCCATGATTGTCCAGTCAATGTTTAAAAAGATATTACTCCTGTGTGGTGGTGTGATTGAGAGACCTTATCACCTGGCCTTGGTCCAGCACCGCTTGCTGTAGATCGAGTGCAGGTCAGGGAGCTCGGTGCGGATGATGCGCTTAGCTGATCGCACCACTCTCTGTAGAGCTCGTCTGTCCTGCATGGTGCTGTTTCCAAACCAGGTCGTGATGTTTCCCGTCAGGATGCTCTCTATGGTACAGGAGTAGAAATTCCTGAGCACCTTAGAGGGCAGTCTGAAGTCTCTTAAGCGTCTGAGGTGGTAAAGCCGCTGCCGGGCCTTTTTCACCACGGTGTTGATGTGACAGGACCATGACATCATGCATGATGTGAACACCGAGGTATCGGAAGCTGTCCACTCTCTCCACTGGGCTCCTGTTAATGATGGGGGTCTGGTAGTTCCTCTCCTGCTTTGTACTTAAGTCCACTATGAGCTCCTTTGTCTTGCTGACGTTCAGGAGGAGATTGTTCCTCTGACACCAGTTCTCCAGATTTCCAACCTCCTCCATGTAGGCCGTCTCGTCATTGTTTGTGATTAGGCTGACCACGACAGTGTCGTCAGCAAACTTGATGATGGCGGTGGAGTTGGTAGTGGCCACGCAGTCTTAGGTGTACAAAGAGTACAGAAGGGGGCTCAGAACACAACCTTGGGGGGCTCCAGTGCTGAGAGTGAGTGAGGCTGAGACATGTCCACCCATCCTTACTGCTTGTGGTCTGCCAGTGGTCTGCCATTGGAGATCCACTGACACATTGATGAGCTGAGTCCCAGGTGCTCCAGCTTGGTGGTGAGTGTGGAGGGAATTATGGTATTAAATGCAGAGCTGTAGTCGATAAAGAGCATTTTAACATAATTTCCTTTCCTAGTGTCCAGGTGAATGAATGATGTGTGGAGGAGATGTGAGATTGCATCATCTGTGGACGATGACACGCCAACTTTACTGTTTTATTATATGTATTGATAGAGGATTATTAGTATGCTTTGAAAAGACATACTAATTAAAGGAACAGTGTTTTAAACATCCAGTTTTTTTTTTTTATTTCAACAAAATGATAGAGATATGTCTTAATCAGGCTCAACACAGTTTTCAATAATATACAGTGACCCAAAATGTGCTCAGCCAGATAGGATATGCACATACAAAAAAGTTGGCTTACTTTTTGAAGTTCAAGCAATCATGAAAATTAAGACTTTCAGAGAAAGCCATCATCACTTAAATGCACTTGCTCTATGTTTCATCATGTAAAAACAACAAAAGTACAAGAAAAAAAAGGCCCCCAATGTCAACTTCCTAGAACAGTAGGAGGTTGTTGGACAGAATTAGGACACAACATGTCAGACTCTCTAGCAAAAGCTGGTCTTGCTTGTGAGACTAGGAGATACTTATGTTGACAACTTGCTAATGTATAACCACAACTTATTATGTCTGAAAAGTGGCTGCTTCTCTGAAGGAATGAATTATGCAAATTTAGAGCTTAATTTACGAAGACATTTGACTGAGGAATTCTTGAAAGCATTTTTTAAAAAAATATATGATTTGCATAAACGGTTATTGATGGAACTGCCCTTAGGCTTCCATTAGAACTGAGTTTAAGGGAAACAGTTTTCATTCTTTTTTCTTTTTGCAAAACAAGTCATAAATCTTGTGCGTGTGGCAGTTACACAGTTGTGGTGGATAGAGATTAGGTTACAAATGCTGAAGTATGTCATGAAGTAGGCATAGTAAATGGATAGCTGAACCTATAACTTACAACATAGCATTCTCTTACTTTTAGTTCAGTACTCTTGTTTCCTTGATCAGGGATGATTTGTCTTGCAAACCTCTCTCTCTTTCTCTCCCTCTCTTTCCCGCTCACATTACTAAGGTTGGACATGTAAGGTTTTCAACCAAAATCTCATCGTGTGGCTCCTCAAATTGCAAATCTGCAAAGGTGGTGATGATCCAAGTGCCCGGTGGTTAAATTATGGGAAAATTATGCTTTACAAAAATCTCAGTTTATTTATGATTTAGCATGAGAAGCAAATAATTTTTCACATAAGGCTGAATAGGTTTGGACAGTTTTTTCCCTTTTTTCCCCTAAACCATTATTTAAGAAACTTATTTAAGGTGATCTTAGTGTTATATTTCAATTTCTTCAATGACCTGAATAATTTACTTGTGACAAATATGCAAAATAAATAAATAAATGAATAAATCAGGAAGGGGGCAAATATTTTTCATGGCACTGTAATGACTGCAAGGTGTCCAGTTATCCACCGCCGTGCTTAACAGTGAGTATGAGGTGTTTCTGCTAAAAAGGCAGTTTGAATGTCCTCCAGCATGGCACACTTTTAAATTTTAAAGACAGTGTTAAAGTTGTTAAAATTTCATGTTCATAAGTCCATGTGATGTAGCTCTTGTTTTTTATATGTCTCTCGGTATTGCTCTGTGGTCTAACCTTGGTGTGAATGTGCTGGGACATCCACTTCTGGAAAGGCACAGTTGTCTTGAATGTTTTTCACTTGTCTCTCATTGTAGAATGTTAAACTCCAAATTATTTTGAAATAAATTTATAATCCTTTCCAGATTTTTTTTTTATATTTCTTAAAAATCATTGACTATGTCTTTCCCTCCTAACATTGTCTTAACACACACACCTAAATGCTTCAGACCAGCCAGCCTTCTGCTTTTATAGAGGTCTGCACACCTGCTGATGATCAATTCATCAAGGCTGAAGGTTAGGAGCAGCTGGTTAAAAATTACCCTCTTAAATCCTGTATAAGCAGTAATGTAGTATTACCCACATGTTTGTTTTTCTTTTTGGCTACATTTTTGTAAGAATAATTAGTGTATATACAGACAGTATAATCCTTTAGGTGAGTGTGTGTATATATATATATATATATATATATATATATATATATATATATATATATACAGTATATACACTCACCTACAGTAAAGGATTATTAGGAACACCATACTAATACGGTGTTTGACCCCCTTTCGCCTTCAGAACTGCCTTAATTCTACATTGGCATTGATTCAACAAGGTGCTGAAAGCATTCTTTAGAAATATTGGCCCATATTGATAGGATAGCATCTTGCAGTTGATGGAGATTTGTGGGATGCACATCCAGGGCATGAAGCTCCTGTTCCACCACATCCCAAAGATGCTCTATTGGGTTGGGATCTGGTGACTGTGGGGGCCATTTTAATACAGTGAACTCATTGTCATGTTCAAGAAACCAATTTGAAATGATTTGAGTTTTGTGACATGGTGCATTATCCTGCTAGAAGTAGCCATCAGAGGATGGGTACATGGTGGTCATGAAAGGATGGACATGGTCAGAAACAATGCTCAGGTAGCCCGTGGCATTGAACGATGCCTAATTGGCACCTAGAGGCCTAAAGTGTGCCAAGAAAACATCCCCCACACCATTACACCACCAATGGTGGCATGATGGATCCATGTTCTCATTCTGTTTACGCCAAATTCTGACTCTACCATTTAAATGTCTTAACAGAAATCAAGACTCATCAGACCAGGCAACATTTTTCCAGTCTTCAACTGTCCAATTTTAGTAGGCTCGTGCAAATTGTAGCCTCTTTTTCCTATTTGTAGTGGAGATGAGTGGTACCCAGTGGGGTCTTCTGCTGTTGTAGCCCATCCGCCTCAAGGTTGTGCGTGTTGTGGCTTCACAAATGCTTTGCTGCATACCTCGGTTGTAACGAGGGGTTATTTCAGTCAAAGTTGCTCTTCTATCAGCTTGAATCAGTCGGCCCATTCTCCTCTGACCTCTAGCAATGGTTGTGCGTGAAAATCCCAGTAACTGAGCAGATTGTGAAATACTCAGACCGGCCCGTCTGGCAGTAACCACCATGCCACGCTCAAAATAGCTTAAATCACCTTTCTTTCTTATTCTGACATTCAGTTTGGAGTTCAGGAGATTGTCTTGACCAGGACCACACCCCTAAATGCATTGAAGCAACTGCCATGTGATTGGTTGATTAGATAATTGCATTGATGAGAAATTGAACAGGTGTTCCTAATAATCCTTTAGGTGAGTGTATATATATACAAAATGTATATATAAATTTTTCTTACAAATACGTTACATATTTATGAGAAGTTGACTGGAAGGGGAAATGTTGCAGAAAGTGCGGCACTGTACATAATCACACACAAAGACACAAAAACATATCTTGGCTATATAAGTAGCACAATTCCAAGCCTTACTTGTTTTGTTGTACTTTGTTTGATGCTCCTTGCTACCTGGTAAAAAGCATAAACAAGTTTTACATGAGAGAAATTTCCTACTATATTCCTATCCTCCCCTTGTGCACTCAGTTGCTCCGGATCCATCATGACCCTGACTAGCAGTTACTGAGAATGATTGAAAATAGATGAATAAATGATTGTACTTATACAGCTTTATTTTATTCCTTAATGTTGTTCATTCCATTTACAAAAGACACATTTGCAGTTTTGCATTTATTCTAATGGAGTATAAAGCCATTTCTTTGCCCCTTAACTCAATTTTATTCTTATTATCTGACTTGATGTATTTTCTGATGTGAAAGATTTTTTTATTAGGCTTTTTAATCTGATCAGTGTGATAGTATAGAGGGGATTATGGGAGCTGATGGTGTGTAGAAGCTCCTCATCGTTTCTCAGTTGGTATTCATTAAAATTATACTCATAATTCTTGCTGCATGTCAGTGTGGAAATGCCACAAGTGCATTCTGCATGATGATGATAAGAAATAAAAAAAAGTAGCTAAAAGGCCATTTAAAATCAGTTATATATATATATTTCTATGCAGGGAATCTTTTAGGAATCCTTTTAAACTAATGGACTGAGATGTAACTCGTACCTTGGACTGTATTAACTAGTTTTATAACCACGGATCATCCACAACTGTTACATCTGCATATAAACTGTCCTGTTTCCTGCTTTAGGGATCGACATTTTCGTGGAAAAACAAATAAAACTTTTATGTTTATAGTTTCTTCAAAATAACAATGGGCTCAAAATGAAACTTGCCGAAAATGACCACAAACTCTGTCAAAATGGGTCACTTTAATATGAACATCAGTACCTGCTCATCATACATTTATCCATGACACATAAATAAAATAGAATACAGAATAGAATGAAACTAAACATACAAAAAAAAAAATATTACAAAATATTGACTCGGTTATTTCAGCCATGTTATGCATTGTGCATCAAATTCATTAGAGAGCTTAATCATGCTTGGCATAGCCAGCTGCAAAAAATGAGGCCACCAAAGACCACAGAAGGTAGATATGATCAAAGCTGAAACAGACTCTGAATGTTTAAGCAGCAGTTAGGAAACATATGGTTCTGAATGATTTTTTTCTGGTTTAGTACTATTGACAGGTTGAATACTGATGATGCCACAGACATTTGTAGTTGGGAGCTCTGTGGTCATTTAGATCACCCCAAACTGAGGATCTCTGTAAGGTTGTGTATGTGGCAGTTAAAAGGAACAACTAGGTAGTGTGTGGGAACTGGCAAATGAAAATGACCATACTAGGAGAAATAAGAAAGTGTCCCCTCATGTGTTTACTGGATATTTGAACAGATAGGTGTTTTAGTTTTGAAAAAAGTCTTATAGACTCTGATGTACCGTTGTACATAAATTACAGTAGGCTACTGTAAAGATTTAAAGTTTTGTAGTTGAATAAACTAGAAGTTTTAATCTGTTCAGATTTTATATGAATACATCTCTTACAGCTACACAGAAATGTTCCACAAGATGGACAAGCAAAGGATGCTTAAGTGGTATATGTTTTTGATCTCTCTGTCTGTGAACCGTGTCTGCTTTTAGTCTCATTCAATTTCTATTTATGAACAATTTTAGAAGAAACATTTTGTGACAGTTAAAACCACAAAGTAAATGAAACACCAAATACAAATGACCAAAGGTTTAAAGTAAGTACAACTACTGTAAGTTATAAGACCATGCAGTATTATGGAATAAAAACAGTCTGTGGCATAAATGGGGAAAGAGAAGAGGAAAAAACAATCAAATCAATACAGTAACAAGGCATTTTTTTTAATTCAGAGAAAGAGAGTGTTGTGTGTGCAGCAGGGAGGATATGCATGTTACATAAAGGCGGTTTGCAAGTGTTTTACAATGCTTCACATGATACTATTTACCACTACACAATACAATTATTGTGCATCATTATCCAAATCAAGTGTTACATTCACAATCACACACATTTTTGTAAATACTCATCTTTGCTGAACAGAGTGAAACACTTGTGTTTTTTGAATAAGGCGGAAAGTTACACTGTTATGTATGTAGCCGACTATTACGTTTGTTCCAGTGTGTGATATTAATGCGATTCTTTGAATTCCATTTTTGTTTTATATAATTCTTTTGGCAATGTTTAGCACTGTTTTCTTTTGTGATGTTTGTGTGGAATGCTGTGATTTAGAAAGCAAGATATTAGATATGGAAATGATGTAAAGGTGTTGTTTTAACATTTATGTTTAATGCCCTTTTCTATCCATGTGGAGATGTTTATCTGCATGGGGTTTGAGAAGTCAGTGTTGTGCCATATGAAAGTGCGTTCTCTTAGCTGGAGTCTCAACCAGCTGTTACTGTCACTGACATTGTTGGCCTTTAAATCATAGAAAAAAAAGAAATATTTTTCGATTGTGTGGTAAGTTTTTTGTATTTAATCTATAGGTTTTTTTTTTTAAAGTAACACATCATCAGCATATAAAGTGGTTTTGTGTCCATGTTTGCTGCCTAGATTCCATCAATCTTTATATTTGTGCTGCTAGTTGTTCAATAAACTTTGCAAATAGGGATGGTGAGATGGTGAGGCTTTTATGATGTGTAAAGAATTTTTATTTACTGCATAAATGATTTACAGAAACCAAAGTGTGGTAGGTAGAATTTCCAGGTAAGCCTTTCTTTGTATCGACTGTTACTATTACTAATTCGGGATTAGTATGTGATGTGTAATGTATGAGGGTGAATCATGCCGAAATCTCCATGCTTCCTTTTCCCTTTATTAGTGGCATATATTATACAAAATCATACAAAAACAAAGAAAGAAAGAAACAGAAATCTCTCTTTCTCTCTCTCACTGAATGTGTGTGTGTGTCAATTTCTTGAGTGCTATTGTACATTTGAGCAGTTGTGACAAAATTTTAATACTTGCTGTCACTGTTGAATTTAGAGTTTAGCAACCCAGCTGTGTGTCTCTGTGCACATGCAGTTGTCATCCACCCCGACATGGCATCTGTACATCACGCCTACACACTTCATGGAATGCAGTGTTCTCGTAGATTTGACTTCTTTTGCAATGTGTGTGTTTGTGTGTGTGTATGTGTGTGTGTGCAGGATTGGTGTCCTCAGGCTTGTAGAGGGCTATATAATGTAGCAGCACAATGTGACAGTAGCGCAGAGTGAAATATGTGGGTCATCCAGATTGATGTCAGTGTAATGGGTAAAAATGACCTGCACTGTCTGACTGCTACACACACACACACACACACGCACACACACACACAAATATTCCTAAAAAAATGTTCTCCAAACACTACTTAAAAAAAATACTCAAAACAAAACGTATCCTTGTTTACACAGCAGATACATTATCAGGTAATAAATTATATACATTAACTATAGTTATTAAAAAGCTACAGCTATAGTTATTAAAAAGCTACAGCTCTTTTTGATAATTTTACCATAAACTCGTATTATCCTATTACATGACAAAGGTATGACAAACATGTAGCCACAGATAGGCTACAGCAGCAAAAGACCACATCGTGAGCCAATCCTGTCAGCTAAAAACAGAAAACTGAGGCTACGATTTGCTCACCAAAATTGCACAAAAAATCGGAAAAATGATGCCTGGACTGATGAGTCTCGATTTCTGCTGCAACATTCAGATAGTCGGGTCAGAATTTGGTGTAAACAACAGGAACGCACTGATCTATCATGTCTTGTGTCAATGGTTCAGGCTTGTAGTGATTGTGTAATGGTGTTGGGGATATTTTGTTGGCACATTTTGGGCCTCTTAGTACCAATTTAGCTCTGTTTAAATGCCACAGTCCACCTGAGTATTGTTGCTGACCGTATCAACCCCTTTATGACCACAGTATAATTTGCCAAGTCATAAAGCTAAAATCGTCTTAAACTGGTTTATTGAAAATGACAGCAAGTTAACTGAACCCCAAGGGTCTTCACAGTCGCCAGATACCAATCCAATAGAGCACTTTTGAGATGAGGTGGAAAGGGAGGTGCAGAGGACAAATCTGCAGCACCTGCGTGATGGTATCAGGTCATTATGAACCACAATCTCCAAGAAATGTTTTAAGCAACTTGTTGAATCTATGCCACAATTAAGGAATTAAGTCGGTTCTGAAGGCAGATGTGGGTTCAACCCAGTACTAGCAGTGGTACAGTGTAGGTGATGATACTGTATATGTATATAAAATTACATTGTTTGCGCATAACTTTAGTAGATTTAACACCTTAAACTGGCAAAAATAAAATACTGAACAGAGTGAAAGGTTGCAGCTGTATTGCAAGAATAAAAAAAAAGGATAAATCACAATTTACTTGTTACCAGTTGCTATGATGAAAAACAAAATTGATGAGTAGGGATAGTACATTTTCTTTTCTGTGAGAAAGCTCCTAGCTCACTCTGCGCACTGGGTTATTGAAGTACATGTCAATTAAGTATTGATGCGGAGAAATAAGGATAGATCTGGTTTTGAAAGATAATAGGTTTCTTTATTGGACCTGTCATAATGATAGTTTATGCCTATATTGGTTGATACAAGATTGTACCTTAACTCATTAAATTAAATTAAATCATTACAATATGGCATCCACCCACATGTGTGGGTGTACACTTATCAACATAACTATATAGACATTGCAGTGATTTCATTTAGTTTATCATATTTAGTTTATGTATTTAATTCATAATTGCCTAGAAATTAAGCTAACACAATGCACATGTACAGGGAAGAAATAAACAGCCATTGATGATAGCTGTGTGCTTATTGGTTAGATGTTGGTGGTTGATAACTAGTTTTCTGAGATATTAACGCATTTCTATTCGGTTTAATGTGTTGTATCGAATGTAAAACATGATTAAATTAAGTCATGCGCTATTTGCACTCTGGTGAAATAAGACCGGCAGAACCTATTTGCACATGGGTAGAAATGGCAGTGTGTCTTTTAGCACCTAATTTAGTCATTAGCAGTATGAGGTCTAACACTTGCTAGTTAATTTGAATTTTGGATAGCTAATACTGTAGCTTATTTCACAGGAATACATTGTGAAATTTTTAAAGACAATTTAAATGTGTTTGTTATCATCCTACTTACCTCAAAATTTGCTAGCTTTTTAGCAAAATTGGCTACAGCTGGAAACATAACCTTACCTAAGGTGACTGCTGAGGCGTCAACATTAGTGCAGTGCTGAGTGGCTAGCTTAGCTAAATTTGCTAAATGTACCTGACAATTGTGTTTTGAAGGGTGCAGAAAGGTGTATTGTATGACCAACTGTATTTACAGCTGGGTGTGAATGGATATTTTGTTAAATTAATATCTGGAGCTTATCAATGAAACCCGTCTTCCAAATGAACTACTGAGTTTCACATACTGTAGCAGCCAGATGCTACTGTATGACTTAGCAACCTGAAGAGTGGCATCAGGCCTGTTCGTTTTGTCTTTGTTTTACACACAGAGTACTTGACTTTAAATAATTCCTTTTGGGTTGAATCTTGGATTGTCATTTAAAAATATGTTGTGCAGTCTCATTATATGAATCAAATGTGGTCTTTTCACAACAATTTGGATGTACATAGACACAGGGCTAATTATTTCAGCTGACTGTTTACCACAGAAACATTTGTCATGATCTAATCCTGCTTTAATGGTTTACGCACCTTTTCCCTCTGTTAGGTTGCAGAAGGGTATTTTTTTTAACAATCTGAAATTAGTGCCTTTCTTAGTTGATGAAGAGAATAAATAAAGCAGCATTGCCTCCACAAATCTTGCATAATCATATGTGGCATTTGCAGCATGGCTGAGAGATAATGTCATTGCTTGTTATACTGTGTTCTGCGTCCAGAGAAAACTCAATCTGACCGCATAAACTAAGATCTTTCCCCTGTTATTGCAGCTAAGGGATTAGAAAAGGCATTTCAGTAATCAGTCGGCTTGTTTCTGTTCACTGAAAGGATACGATTAAATCTCAGAATGCCAGTCTGGGTGCTTTGCACCGATTGCCTTACTTTTTCCTTTTTTCCCGACCGTTTCTGTGTTTTCTTCTACAGAAAAAGCACATTTTCTTCAATGTAGCTTGACCAGTGTAAACGACATGGCAAATCACACCTACATGTGCCTATTAAACGTCCTATTCCATATTTATTCCACCATACATTGTGTTGGCTGTTATAATAACCTCTACTCTTCAGGGACTGTGGTCCTGATGATTTGCACAGTCACAGGAGCCACAGGAGCATTAGTGAGGTCAGGCATGATGATCGGTGAGGAGGCCCAAGATGCATTCTTCATTTTCAATTACTCCCGGAGGTGTGCAGTGGGGTTGAGGTCAGGGATCTTGAGTTCTTTCAAATCAACATTGCACACCATGTCTTGATTGATTTTGCTTTATGCACAGAAGTGTTGTCATGCTGGAGTAGGTTTGGGCTTTTCTAGTGAAGGGAAATTGCAATGCTACAGCACACAGACATCCGGAGATCATGTTCTATCAAATTTATGACAAGTGTTTGGAAAAGAACCACATATGAGAATGAAGTGACCACATAGTCTATATACAGTCTTATGGCTAGATCTCTATACTGTTACTTCAATATATATAGCTATTTCAAATGTGGTGAAATAATTGGTGTAAAAATAAGAAATAAACTGACAAATCAAGGTAAAGCAGAATAAGCCAGATGCTTCAGTTAAAGCGGTCACTGGGTTTGAAGTGGGTCCACTAAAAGCTTTTATTGTAAATGTAAGCAATTGAAAAACATTAGTGTGAGCAGTGTATTTTCTACTAGGATTGATCACTCATTCACAACCAGTAGCAGGATTGCAAATCCCGTAGAAACACAGATTGTTATTTGGCTTGTGTTTGAAATTAAGCAATTAAGTGTACTCAAAATTTTAGGTATAATTACATTACATATAGTGTAGTGATATTTTGGCTAAAAGCAGACTGGGAAACAAATTGTTAAAAAGAAAACGTTGAAGAGTGAGCTATAAATTAGCTGGATATACTGTAGCACTACTAGAACATCTCTAGCATAAAGACCAAACATACCCAATATTAAGTTCTAATTGTGGTGCTTTTATTTAACTTTGCTGCTTGTGTAAAAATATGAAGCATCTAATTAAAATGAAAACACCACCGATACTGCATGTCTCTACAGAAACGAACAACGGCCATTAATAGTCTATGAAGACATCAATCACAGTTTCATGGTCGAACTAATTGACTAACTCTGAATTGGATCAATAGTGAAGTTGGAACAAGAGGGTGCCAAATTATATCAAACGGATCATGTTTTATCAGTCTGCATACACGCTGGATGCATAGCGCTAAGTGCTGTATAGAAAAGGATAAGTGCAATAAGTGTGGGTGTGTGGAAAGGTGTGAAATTGCATGGTGTTACTGTATGGTCGAAAGAAACTATTTATTAAAGCCAAACTTTTTATTACAAGCCCATGCATTGATGTGAACACAGCGGGAATGATCCCATTGCCTCTTTACGTCCTTGTGGAGGGACAGGTCACTCAGGGTGTGCAAGTAATTGGGGCCTGGCAGCAAGTTAGTGCTCTCCTTATGCAATTAGCATGTCACAGTATCATGGAAAAACAGTAATTATTTGTGGTGGGTTTTTAGTGCATGGAAGAGAGAAAAGAAAAGAGACAAAAGTGTAGCTACTTCATTTAATTCACCAGAACTAAACTCTAGTCTTAAGAGTACACTAATGTAGTAGTGTCTATACTATAATTAGTGTCTTCCTGTATTTGCCTATTTTGTGAAAGTCAATAAGATGGTAATGACAAAGCATGTCATTGGTAATGATAAATATTGATGATCTTAATCCCAGGAAACAATGGGCCTCATGCAAGAAGTTATATGCTACAAACAAATTTTCTCTCATTTTTGATTGAGGTTTTTTTTTTTTTTTTTTTTAATGTTCATACCTTTTTTATTCTGGGATTTACCCATTTTCTTATGTTTGCTCTTGTCTTAGGTAAGAGAAAAAGTTTACGAGTGGTTGTTGTGGACTTTTATTAAGATAAAAAAAAGCTTGTCGTTTCCACAGTCCACAAATTATTTGCCTGATGCATGAAAAACATACTTTTTAAATTTAGAATCATGAGAAAATGCATCATGTAACAAATTATTTATATTATAATGATTGGATCTTTTAATTAATGGGCTAAAAAAGATTAATTAAAACTTAAAAAAAAAAAACTTGGACGCTTGTGTGTGTTTTGCTTATGAATTAATTACATATCGCTGTTAGATGTTTTGGCCATGAAGGGCTAATGCAGAGAATGCATGTTTAGAAATTGCACAGGTTTTTATTAAAAGAATGAATACATGATAAGCTGTTTCAGATTGCCATGAGCACTTTAAAATGCACACGTATGAAAACCACTATCAAAATCACCGTTTATATAAAAATATAAATAAAAATAGTAATAACCATAAACGTCATCTTTCCCTTGTTTTTTTTTTGCAAACGTCTTAATAAAATGCCCCTTAATTGACATTCATTCATAGCATCATAGATTATGTTTGTAATTGCTGTGATTTTTTAATTTATCTTTAATACTATTGTTGAAGCTCTGGAAGATCATGTTTGGTTTGTTTAAGTTTAATTAGGGAATTAGAGGCATTGTCTATGCATTGTTACATGCATCCTAATCCTATGCACCTCCAATGTAAGATCAAGTGGGTTTTATCATTTAGCTCAGCTGGTAAAATCAGATTGGGATGGTGAGAAAGATTGGTCCATCTGGCATTATCTTAACAGCAAACTAAGATAAAATTTAAGAGAAGTTTACAGGACTGTTGTTGCATGCGGCACATTATTTTTTAAATTTATGTTTCTGAGCCTTGTGGTTTTGCTAATGGATCTCACTATGTACAGTACTTTAAAGTTTCCTGTATGTTAATTGACCCCTTTGTGCTATGAGCATGCATGTTCTTCCCGTGCTTGGTGGGTTTCCTCCAACAATTCAAAGACATGCAAATTAGGCTGTGTGTGAATGAATGTGTGAGTGAGTGTATGTGTGCGTCTTGCGATGGATTATCATCCTGTCCAGGGTGCACCATGCCTCGTGCCCCAAATCTCCTGGCTTCCTGTAACCTTGTATACTGGATAAAGTGGTGTAGACGATGATTAAATTAGTACTATAAACATTATCCTCATGTTGCCTAAAATGTTTTACATTATTGGGTAAATTATTTAAGATTACTGTAAATGAGATCCAAAATGTTTTTATTATGGCAATTGTCCACCAGACTGGATGCGATCATTAACAGAATTTATTGAGAAAGTGTAGGTGACAATTTTGCATGTGATCAAATTTTTTTAAGTGTTTTGGGTAAAATATGTACATGATCTAAGCTAGAAAGGTGTAACTCCTTGACCTTTTTAAACTCCATGGCTGTGTTTTTTTTAACCATTGGCCTTTATAACCATTGTTTTACACAACTAGGCCTTATATGAAAAGTTAGCTAACAATGTCAAAAAGTTAGCTAACAATGTCAATGTCATGGAAGAATAGTTTGGAATGCTGTTTTTACTTTGTAGGAATATTAACAAACACTAGTAAGGCAAAGTTTAAGATACAACCATAGCATTTTCTTATAATAGTAATCATCAAATGATTTCATACCGCTTTATTAAAATAGTGATTAGATGATGACGGCATGGTGGCTTAGTGGTAAGCACTTTTGCCTTGCAACCCCAGGTGTGCATGGGTTTCAGATGTTCTCCCCATGGCATGCAGGCATGCAGATAAGGCTAATTGGTGTTTCCAAATTCCCTGTAGTTTGTGAATGTGCGCATGAATGTTGGTGGACCTGACATCCACTCACGGTCGACAAGATTTGGATAAAGTAAAGTATCCACTTGACACAACTGAGGCCTATAATTGCACTGTTTAGTAAGAATGTTTATTCCAAAATCAATACTTTAATACAGAAATAGTCATTTTATCATATGGATTTACCAGACAATCAGTACTGCAATCATGCTTTCTCTGATTATTCACTGATTAGCAAAAAAGTACAATATGTTTTTTTTCTTTTTCCATACATGAATCTGTGCCAAGAGAATATACACTAGAAAGCAATTCTACACTGACACAAAATATAGAACAATTCATATCTGAAGGCATTGCACAATTCCAAGAATTCAGTGAGAGATTAAGGCCATTTTGTACAGATATTTTGACATTTTTAAAACACCCCCCCCCAAACACTCTATTAATAACAAAAAGAACTAGTGCATCTCCTGTAAAACTGTACATGCAAACATAGTGCACATTATATAGTAAGATATGACAAGCATACAATATATTTGGATATTTTCAGTAAACAAGAGTCCGTGTGAATGAAATCACATCTCAATTCCGTCAAATGAATCCTTCACCACTACTCATGCGCACCACACATGTACACCCATACAGACACACAACCACTCATACACCCACACACGTGTTTGAACTTGGCAAAGCTGTGGCGTTGTGAACCATAGTTGGACTGAGGAGCGCAGAAAAGGAGCTGCCAAAGAGCTAAAAAATCTCAGCTAGTACTCCTGATGTTAGTGTTTGCAATGTGTACAGACACTGACACACACAAATACAAACAGGTACACCGTTCCTCTGAACTCTAATGGCCTGTAGTTCGTTTAAGGTTTGTATTCATGAAGGCTTTAAAAAAAAAAGCTTTGTGTAAGACTGTAAAGCAGTTCTTCACTGTATAAATTCCTGATTGCAATTAAAGGCAGCTCAGCCATTAAATTCGTATGACTTACTTGAGTGAGAAAATAACTCGCAATCCAGGCTCCCATTCACAGAGACAGAGAGCTACATGAGAGGTTGTAGAACTGGATGACATGTGGCTGTCACCAAGAAAAACATAGCTACACTAGTCTATACTAGTCTGCAATTTTTTTTTTTAAAAAAAAGCTCAATTTGGTGAGGTGTTTGTTTTTATCTTTAAATACGACTTGCTACATATTGTGCCTTTCACATTATTTAACCATTAGCAAAAGGGTCGGAACTCATTCTTCTTTTATATGTGTGTGGAAAAAAACCTGAGCCGGTAAGATGACAAAAAAAAAAAGATAAAAAAAGATATTACATATCTAACTTCTATCTACACTTGTACACACTGGTTCATTAGGTACTGTACATCTACCATATTGATGTACTTTGTAGGTATACAATTTCTGACTGCTCTACCTGTCCAGTATCCAGTCCCTTGTCATTGATAAACAGGGTAGAGAATGACTGACACAGTAATTATATACCTACAACATTTATCTACAGTCAGCTCAAAAATTATTAACACCCTTGGAATGGATGGGTAAAATATTGGGTATCCCTACGTTTGTATAATTTGTGGATGGATGGGTGGAGAGATGGATATATAGGTAGATAGGTAGGATACATTATTGATCCCAGACTCTCCATTTCAGCTCACTCCACAGATTTTCAGTCAACCTTAGCCTATGTCGAAAGCTTTAATAGGATTAGTCAGTTAACCTTTTTAGAATTATTGTTGTCTTGCTTAGAGCTATATCTATAGCATCTATCCAAATTTAAAGATTAACATTTAGGTATTTGTCACTTGCCCCTTACGGCACATTTGTATTTTTTTCATATTTGTGAAATTATTTATATTCTTCCCATATCCCGGTTAAGAAGCTAGGGTCAGATGGCAGGGTCAGCTGGTATATGGCACCCCAGGAGGAGACAGGATTAAGGGCTTGCTCTAGAGCTGTTTTATAGTGACCCCTGATTAATAACCCCAGTCTTAACCACCAGTTAAGCCACCACTGCATGTCTATATGCCTATATGCAAGTTCCTGAGGCCTTTGGAGTAAAAACAGTTCTACGTCATCACATATTATTAAATAATAAATACAGTGGGGGTTTGTTTCTTTATCTATTTAACAGCTTTCTTTTTAAGCCACATAAATTGAAAGGCTTTTTTTGTCTTTTACTTTCAGTAGTAGAGCAGATTCTAGACGTTTACATTTATGTTTGGGTAAATTAAAAGGCTTTCTCTGACCCAACTGTTAAATTGTGGTTATACTGTAAAAGTGGCTATAAGCATTTTCAGGGGTGTACCTATTTTTATATTCTTTGTCCAATTTGTAACATTTTTATATTCTGTCACATCATTTCCATATGTGCTAAAAGTCATGGGTAAAGGCTTGATAGTTTTTAAACACTGCATTAAAAAAATAAAATAAAATTTAAAAGATTCTACTATTTTTCTAAAAATAAGGTATTTAAAATTCTTGTACAATAACTGTACTTATATGAAATTATCCAGTATTTATGAAGCTGACTGTATATGGTGGGTATCCCTAATACAAATCTGGCAACTAACATTAACATTTTAAAACTAGCCTAGAATTTAAGAGATGATTTCGGGTTATTTCAGTTATTTCAAATACTGACCAGTCTTAATTAATTAATAGAAATACTCCAGGATTTTAAAACGTAACCTCTATCTACTGCATCCATAATATCTTTACACTGTGAAAAGAATGGAACATTTTAATTATTTGAAACTCACTTAAGGAAGTGTAAGGCCAGGTGCTGGGGCGTGTAAAAATAGTCATTCTGAAATATTTAAATATCTGTAGAACAAAAGTTCTTTAAAAAAAATTCAGAAGTTGCAGTTGCAGTCGGGTTTTGGCTACGTATCGTCACATTAGCCAAATAAACTGTCTTTATCAGTGACTTCAATTAACAATGACTTTAAAGAAAACTTTCACTAAAGAGAAATAATTAGAAATTCTTGTCTGTACTAATCTCAAATACACTACAGATACACTAAACATGGATCAGTCTGAAAAAATAATATAAAATATATATAATACATATATATATACCCTTATTGTGTTATATTTTAATTATAGTTTAATAATTTTTTTTTTTTTTATGGGAAAACCTTATTAATCTGTGCAAGTACAGATGTTCCTCTGTATGAACACTCATCCTGCATGAACGTTGTTCAGGAGAAATTGTGAAATGGTAAACTGTGCTTTTTATCCACATCTTTGGGCAATTCTAATTAAGATAAATTATAACAACACTTTTTTTTTAAACAACACTTACAGTTTACAAACCAATACAACATCTGTACTCTGTTTTGCTAAATATGAACAGGACAGAAATGGAAGAAAAACAATGGCATCTGTGTTTTTGACCACTGGGCTCATAGTCTCAAATTCTATTTGAGAGCAGCTGCTAAAGTTTAGACACAACAGAAGACATTTTCAAACACATACACACATGCACGCACACACGCTCACACACACACGCGCACACATACACCCACACACCCATGTGCACACCAACCCCTCGCTTGTGCCAGGGTGATGTGAGAAAGTAGGGGAAAAAAAGATAAAGGAAAGAAAGTGAATACGAGAAACCGAATCAGATGAGGTCGAACATGGCCTTCATGCATCACGAAGCGGAGCTGGCTGTTACTCCACGCCATGCAATGCGATTAATGTGACAATAAGTGCCTGACATGCGTGGCAAAGACAACACGCAGATAGAAGTCGTATTCCAAAGTTCATACTGAAAGTTTACGCTTATATAAAAGTATCCAACAGTTACAAAATCATCAACATGTAAACACTGAGTGAGAGCTGAGAGAGAGAGAGAAGTAAAAGGAAATTATCAGTCTCCAAAGTTATTTACAACAGTCGAATGATTGGCAGCCAGAGGAAGCAGAACCTCGGCCCTTCTCCTGGAAATACATGCAGCTTCGAGAAATGCTATCGTCTGATCCCACCTTTTCTTCTTTATTCGACTAGTTAGCCTGAACAAAGGTCAAGCTCAGTCCATTTTAGTGAGGCTACGAGAGATAAACCAGGCTCTGACAGAGAGAGAGAGAGAGAGAGAGAGAGAGAGGGAGAGAGAGAGAGAAGAATTGAGAGAAACAGAGAGAGAGAGAGAGACCCTGACAGAAGAATGCTTGTAATGGAAGTAATTTAGGCCTCACTGGCCCTGTTTGGCCATGGTGTCATCATTCTTCCAGTGCCTATAGTGCAACGTGAGAGAGAGACAGATATAGAAGGGGAGAAGTGCCCCTCCACATCATTAGAAGATTCAGAGAGAAGGAGAGAGAGACATTAATGAGAGTGGGTCAGATCTGCGTCTGTAGCGGCTGTCCTGGTGGTGTGTACGGAGGCGGTGCCGGTAACGGTTTGATGCCTCTGGTCCTCATGTAGGACAGAAATTGGTCCGGGATCTCGGCCAGCACGTCTTTTGCCAGCCGCGCCATGCTGAGGATATGGTTCCCTGTTCGGTCAATGTAGTCCCGGAATGGGACAAACTGTAAGGAAACAAAAGGTTAAGATAATATTACATAGGTTTTTAGGTTGATGTAAAAGAAGTAGAAACATCTGAATATCTATGGCATTGATTCTCAACGTGTGTGAGTTAGTAAAGTAGTAAAAACCCAATTACTAATATTATTATACTGTATATGCTCAAGTTTGTAGACACTTGACTACTACACCCTTATGTGTTTTTGAACATCCAATTCCAAATGTATTCCCCATTTATTATAATAACCTCCATTCTTCCAAAGGGCCTCTCATTGGATGATTTTGGCTCACATTAAGCCACAGGAGCTTTAGTGATATTACATACTCATATTGGGCAAGGGGGTGTAATGCACACACAGCACTCCAGTTCATTATGAAAGGTGTTCAATGGGGGTTGGGGTCAGGACTCTGAACAGACTTGTTCTCCAAATTTTTGGAAATATAGTGGATCAATAAATTCGTTCCTATTAGCTTATAATAATTTTAGTAGTTTATTATACCTCACATAGTCTGTTTGACAAGCCAAACCTCAACAATAGAAAAAGCTATTAAAAATGGTAGGATTGACCTAATGTGTTCTTTCAGTCAAAATGTCAAAAAAAAAACAAAAAACAAAAAAAAACCTCTATGGCTTTAATAAAGAGCCAAAATATGTATTATTGTAATGAGCCTAATATTTGTTTTAGTTATTAGTTATATTTTAGTTGGATAAATATGTACTGAGTGAGTCAATGGAATTCATCTTACAGTTAAAAGCATCCCTGGTTGCAAAAAGTAAGTAAAGAACCCCATAGAGGGAGGGCTCTATTGGACACAGCTGCATTAGCAGAATATCAGATTTATTCATTAGTGCAAAATGAATGGCCACAAAACAACAATTCAATTCAGTGCAATGATTTTTTTTTGTATAGCGCTTTTAACATTAGACATCGGTGCAAGGCAGCTTTGCAGAAATTTGATTGCGGGTTTAGATCGATCATGAGCAAACCAGAGATAACAGTGCCAAAGAAAAGCCCCCAGAAATTACATCAGGAAGAAACCTTGTTACATAAGCGTACTGGCGACACGACTACTCCGGGATTCCTAATACTCAAGGGTTTTGCATAATAGAATATGCACAACACAAGCAAATTGCCATATGCCAACCTACAATTATTATTGGTATTATTATTATTATTATTATTATTATTATTATTATTGACACTCCAAAGATTACTTAAATTGAAATGAGCTAGACAGCACAGTAATATTAACCACTCAGAGGTGTGATTAGACATCGGAGTTGCTAACTGAAACTCAATCTCCGTGTGCCTGTGTGGCCTGTAAGCCCTAGCTGTAGTCAGTTCTGTAATTCATGAACTTCTTATAGTGTGCAATATAAAACACCATTTCTAAACAACTAACGGTGACTCCTCAAGCTTTACTGGAAATCTGATTCAGTGTGCTATCAATGCTAAACCATGCTGTTACCTAAACATTCTTAGTTTTAGATTTTCGTATTCAAGAATAATAAAAAAAACAAACATCTAACTTAAGGCTGTGAGGAACAGGTGCAGACAATGAAAATTGATTAGACCAGTGATTAGTATACTGGTCATGCTGAATGCTGAGTGGATGGAACAGATGAGAGGGGAAATGAGGTTGCTGCTGAGGTTCTAATCATGTTTAATTTCATGTCAGAGGAATAGTTATGTTTATTTTCCCCATTGTTCTATCCCTTATTTATTCATAGACAATTCTGACAGCTCTCTCTATTAACCAGAGTGAGAGAAGTCTATCATGTTTCCTCCAAGGCATGTACAACCAGCCAATAAAACCTTTTTGTACTATACTCACACACTCAAACAAAACTGCTATCGTCCCCTTTCCACCTGTGTGGGTTCATTGGCTAGTGTGGTTGTTATACCTCAAGTGTTCTGATCTTGTCTACTATTTTGCCTTAGACCAAAATTTTATGATTTGCTTTCAGAATCAAAATAGGTAGAAATCCCAACTGACAAGCACAAAGATGGAGGAGTGATGACTTTGTCTTGTTTTGCCGCCACAAGACCTGGACACCTTTCTAGTCCATAACTTGACAGTATACTACCAGATGTGGGGTCATTTGTTCAAAGCTTGATCAAAATTTAGTCTTTAAACTGGACTATAATCCGAAGCACACCAGTAAATCTAAAATGGCTAATAAATAAAATAATCAATTAAATGAAAATGCTGTGGGACAAATGCCCCATTGGACCAAAATTCCTCCATAACAACATAAGAGACTGATCAAGTCAAATAGGAAACAATGGCTTCCAGTTACTGCTGCTACATGTTCATCTACACTCTATTAAATCATGGGGGTACTTAGTATTGCCCATATTTGTTTTTTTTTTTTCCTTTCGGCCCTATTTTTGTTAAAACAAAAAATTGGGGCACTGTGAAAAAAGTTAGATGTTTCTTTGTTTGTTTAGATGTAGAAGGTTGTATTTGCCTAAGACTAATACCTGCTATAATTAGATTATTTTTATGTATGTTTTTACACACAAACACATAGAATTAAAATAAGCTACTAAACTTTGAACATGACTGAATAAACTAAACAGAACGAAACTAAATAGAAATAGAATAAAAGTTCTTGCTCATTTTCATGAAACGCACCAATAATTTTGGAATCGTTTGTATACACCACACACCTGAGGCAAAAATGGCATCTCCAGGAAACTGTGGTAAATTTAGCAATTGAGGGCCCAAGGTGGACACAGGCATGGGGCCCTCTCGGTAGGAGTATTAGCAGTGCTACCAGTAATGCTGCTAGTGCAAACGGCAGCTTCTTGTTGTTCTTTAACAACATTGTTTTTGTCAGTACCCGCTTTTACCATGGAAAAAATGTTGTTACCTTTGGCGGTGTTGCTATAACATTTCTATTTTTATGACCACTTACTTGGTTAGGTTCACTTCATTTTTTGCACTTTCACACCAACTCTCTTACTCATCAGTCTCTATTTACACCCGAATCACTTCCGTAGAAGAGCCTTGGAATAGACTATTGTGGAGATGACTGGGAGGGTGCTGAGACACCAATGTTACTAATGAATTATAGACATTCTGATGCCATTTAGCATATGGAGTTTTACAATAAGATGATTAATTAATAAAACGTAAAACATAATCATAACCATAGGTTTAATGGGGGCCCCAGGCGATTAATTAATGGTAAAGTCCACCATGTCAGGAACTCATGATCTAAGGATGACAGAACACTTTGCTGTTGTTCCACTTGGGAGCCTTATTCTGGAGGTTAACAGTACAAAAAGTTAACCTCCAGCCATAGTGAGTGATGATCCCATTTCTAACATCGCACTCCTCAGAGAACAGAACACAACTTAAATGTCTCTGGAGTAACAACCGCAGAACAATTCATCCAAAGCCTGGCAAGACATTCACACTGCCGGTTTAAAAACAGTAATTATCCAGCATACATGGCGTTTAACTGAACAAAATATTCTGCATCTGCACCACAGTACTGGCTCAGGCATCAGGCACACAATAGCAGTCAGGTTAAAAGCATCTTAAAAAGAGAGCCAATTTACTTTTAGAGTTTCAGCTTGTACTTAAGACTCAGAGAACTGAGCTGCAGTGTGATTGAGAGGATGAACAAGGTCAGATGCACTGGTGTATGAGTGTGAATATTTGCTCAGTCAGACATGCCTGCTAAACTCGCCATGATGAGTAACCAGATCAGAAATCATGCTAGCGTGGCTGCTAAAACGTTAGGGGGAACGGGTGGGGGGGAAGGGCTTGTCCTTTCACAGAGCTGATAGAGAAAGGGAGATAGGAGGGAGGAACAGATGATCGAAGAGAGGGGACTGTAGAGACGTGGGAATAGGAAAAGACAGAGACAGACGGCTGTAGGAGTCTCCTTCCATCTGCTCTAGTGAGGTTGAAGTGAAACACGGGCCCTACAATTGAAGCCGCGTGCCTCTTCTAAGGTCTTCTAACATGCTAATGTGCACATTATTAAACATGCAATAACATCAGCATCTGGTACAATCTCGTAAAATATGGGAATATGAGAAACAGGCATTTCTACTAGACAGGAATATTACACGGCAACAACAATCAGAGGTTCATCTGAGATGAAAATGTCTTTTCTTGTCGTGTAAACAGTAAAATCAAAATATGAGATCATAATACAAAACCAACACATTTATATGCCGGCATGTTTTGTTTCTTCCATTGAATTGAAAAAGCCCGAATGCTCTCCTCTTACTGAAACAAACACCACTAAAGCCTTTAAATGAGTACACTGAGGAATAAATGGCACATATTTCTGTCTCAGAGACATTTTGATCCAAAGACCAGGACGGCTTCCTTGAAATATGTTTCCAATGAACATGATTCTAAAAAGTTTCTTAGGAAACAGATGCAGCTCTATTTAAACCAGTTCCACTGAGAAATCGGTTACCATCAAACTTAAAAAGAAAGCGGAATGAAAACAAGCCAGCAAAACAAATATAATACACACATTTCATAAGCTGATAATGATTATATGCAGTATTTCTCACATCCTTGAAAACACATGGTCTATACTTTTCATTCTTTTCTGTGTGTGTGTGTGTGTGTGTGAATTAAGTGCAAATTCCACAGAGATCCCTTCAAATCACACACTCCCACACCCCTTATAAGCTGTGAACTATATTTAAAATCATGATCAGTTTTAACTCAGTTTTTGCGAACACAGGAAGTCAGTATAAACACAAAAGCTGTTTGCGAACTGTCTCTCATGGTTTTAAGAGAATCGTGTTGTAGTTACAGTTGACACTAATATATTTCCCAAGGAACTTCTGGGAGAATGGTGTGTCGTGCGTCTTTCTTTCAGGTTTGACGTCTTTATCACCAGTGCCAGAGTTTGTTGGTTTTTTATCTGTTAAACAAGTGAATTGTGGCAGATCCAAAGCTCATTATTGTAAAAAACTTTAGGATAATGCTTGTTTAATAGATCAGATTGGGTATGTGATATCACGCTGTGTGCAGTGTCATAAAAAGAAAACACTAATATCTATCCTATAAAGAAAGAAAGGTAATTTGAAAGTATTCTTTTTTATGTAGCTGTAACTACATTCTTGTAAACCATTAACTTGATCAAAACCTGATAGGAAATTATAAAAAGGAAACTATTGGGCCAGTTTCCATTAGGTTATTTTGTGCGTGTAGGTGTATTTGCGTGAGCATGTGGTAACGCACTTCAAGCTGCATAGACAGAGATGAACAAATTGTACCTGCACGATGTCCCTTTCTGCATATCTGCCTCTGGACGAGATCCTGACTTCATCCCCATCCAACTCGATCATCGCTGCAGACGGAGAGAAAAAAAAAAAAGCTCACTAACACGCCTAACGCACACTTGACCATTGGCATGGAAACTGCGTTTGTGTGTATTTGTATGTAAAAGAGAGAGACAAAAAGTGTCACTGACATACAGACAAAAGGAGACAGACAGAGAATACTGTATATAGGACCAAATAGAGGAAAGAAAAGTGTATAAGCGTGTTAATCCCTATTAATATTTTATTTCAACATACATTTTTTGTGGAGTGCTGCGAAATGAAGCCAAGCTGCTGTGTGTGTGTGTGTGTGTGTGTGTGTGTGTGTGTGTGTGTGTGTGTGAATTTCAGCTGGAGAGCAATGCCACCGTCACATTACATGGACCTTTCTTTCTTAGAGTCAGTGCTCACACGGAGCTTGTACAGCGACTCCACATTGAGCGCCACAATAGAGCAGGAGGCAACCAGCAAATTACATTCAGTCATGCACCGAGATGCTTCACTGAGAGTCAGCAGGGGGAGAGAGAGAGAGAAAGAGAAAGACAGAGAGAGAGAGAGAGAGAGAGAGAGAGAGAGAGAGAGAGGTAAGGCAATAAAGTCGCAGCTCAAAGCTCTAAAGCAAATGTGATAAAATGGAAAATCTAAGAATCAGAACAGGTGGAACATTAAGCAGATGTGCAATTTGAAAGTAGAAAGGAAGCTGCATTTAGTGCACAAACATGATAAAAATGAAAAAGTCAGCAAAATGCACTTTAAGTTAAATGTTTAAATAAGACAGGGGTCATTAACTGGTCCAGGAGGATTCGAGCAGTCATTTACGTACATCCTGCTGCTCTCGGGACTGTGGTTCAGGTTAATGATGCATGGAACAACATAGTAATTTATTTTCTTTCCATGTGAGAAGTGACGAAGTGACAGTCATGTATATACCATGCCATTTACGATGCAGAAGATGTTATATTATTTTAAAAAATATATATATATAATACTATAGGGTCTTACCGTCAAATTCTGCTGGTCCAACACCAACGATGATAACTGACATGGGAAGACATGAAGCCTTAATTGGAAACAAGAAAATATGATTAGGGATTATATAATAGCGTGTTGGCAGATCCATACTCTGGAACAAAATTTTAAGCTGGCTTGACCATGACAGGTCATTCATATGCATGAGAGCTGGCAGTGAATGCTGTCTGCAGACCTCCACGGATCTGGCATGAAAAATTAATAGAGTCCTCAAAGAGGAAATTCTATGACACTTCTTATGTGACAGGTGTCCGTAGGAAAAAAGAGAAAAGAAAAGAGAGAGAGAGAGAGGGAGAGAGAGAGTAGGTCTGTCTCATTAGGCATGACTAATCTAAGAGAAACCAGGATATTCATAGACTTTCACTTATTGTCTTTTATCCAGGAAACCCTTATTCCTTCTGCTTATAAAACCTAACTTTTCTTTCCAGAAAACTCTTTCATAATGTGCAATATCTTACATCCTTTTCAAGCCAAAGGGAATTTTATTGAGTTTATATACGGAAACAAGTCTGGCTTTAAGTGGACCTATGCTTTTAATGTCCTATATTAAATGTAAATTTATGGCATTCGCAGACAGCCTTATCCTAAATGACTTATAGAAGTGCTTTATTCTCACGCTAGTACAAACTGGTTGGAGTATGACCAGACAGAGTAAGAATATTTTTCCTCCATATATGGAAGATTGTATTAGCCAGTTACAAAACACATTTGCGGTCATTTACCCAGCACTGCTATATATTATATTTCTTCATAACACATATTCCTACTTAAAGTTAGCTGAATTTGTTCAATATGGTTTTCAAAAAAACCTTTTTTGTTATTGCGCTGCCTGCCAAAAAAGCAAAGGGTAAAATTACATCGGTACGAATACATTGGGAAAAAAAAAAGACCTAAGGTGATTAGGAATTACTGGAACTGGGTGAAGAACCCATCAACACATTAACCCTGGACTGACAACTTGTGGTTGGAAAAAAATCATGAATGGAAATCACTTACACAACTTGGTGAACTTGGTAAAAAAAAAATCTGCAGTAAAAACCATAGCTATGTTTAAATAGTAAATGTAAGAGCATTTCCATTACGCAACGTGAAGTGAACTCAAGCGATTAGAAGTAAACAGCTGTGCGACCATAAGAAAACCACTTCTCAGTAAGACAAATCAGGTAAAAAGCTTTAATTTGCTAGGGAGTTTAAAGATCGGACTTTGGAGTAATGGAAAAAGGTCATGTGGTCTGACGAGTCCAGATTGATCCTATCCCAGAGTGCGTGTCAGAGTAAAAAGGAAATTTGCAAAAAGCGATACAACCATCAAGCCTCTGGAGGCAGTGTTATGATCCGGGGTTGCTTGAGTTGCTTTCAGCTGATGACCTAAATGTACTGAATGAGCAGGGTATCAGATAAATAGATGTTTTCTTCCCTGATGGCACAGGCTTGTTCCAAAGGGTGAAACTGGGAGAATGAGGAATTATTTTCACACATGCAGTAGACACCACATTGTGTGCTGTAATCAAAGCTAAAGGTGACTTCATAAGAATCTTACAGTGTTAGCCCTTTTTATTTGGCCAGACAATGTATTATTTTCTGAGTTTAACTGGTAGAGAATGTGTATGTGTGGTAATTGTATTGCTATTTGCCAAAATGAAACAATTCACGGTTTTCTAGATTTTGCATTCTAAGTAGGATGATGCTCACAATTATAATGGGTTAGAATGAAGTCATGTCAGGCTGCTGATTTTAATTCGTTTAGCATATTTCTATGAACAGTTATAACAGATCGAGCAGACATTAAAATATATTACAATTACCAAACTAAAATGTTAATTTTTTTTATATTAACTTCTATTGAGCATGTTGAAAAACTGATCATTACATGTGAATGAGAGAATGCTCACATTTACGATGGACTCTTTGGTCTGGGCCATGTCAGAAATCACTCCGTCTGTGATGATGAGGAGCACGAATTACTGCGAACCGTCCTTCACTGAGGCAGCGTACCTGCGGGGCAACATGTACATGACATTACGATAGCATCATGTGCTTTAAGACAGTTCTCTGATTGACCTTTCACATCATTGCTCATGCTCACATCATCTCAAGGCGTACTGAATCATGCCTCTTTGCTTATCTCACTCAAGAAAAATGGATGTCTCTCAAGGCTCCTTTCCAAATTTTCTTTTTCTCTGCCTGTCAACTTTACCTTGCTTGTGGATTATCTGTGAATGCCAAGTTCCAGACATGTCTGCTAAATGATTCATATAAATCTAATTAAAATGAAATATTTAAATCGTCTACGGCAAAAGCAATGCAAACAACCTGGCAGAAGTTCCTTAATAAAGAAAGTGCTAAAAATAAAGCATTAAGATTAATGAAATGAAGTGCAAACATTAAGCACCGCTTAACAGGTATAATAATCATTAAGATAATGATCATCTTTTTATAGCTGGAATAAAATTTTCTAACCTTTGCATTCCTTCTGTCCTGAAAGTCATAATGATATTTTGGGAGCAAAGGGGCAACATATCCTTTTGACTTAAAAGACCATTTTCCACACAAAGTGCACATTTTTGTAACATTATTGTAACAGTTTAGTTGTATATCATTAAATAGTGTGGGTGTGAGCTGTGCCACAAACGTTGGGAGAAAACACAGAGAAATGACAGCAGCGTGAACTGACAGTTCAGCCTTTAGCTGCGTGCGTGTGTGTGTGTGCGCATTCGTGTGAGTGTGACAAGGGAATCAGTGGCAATGTATCTGTTAAGCTAAGCAGCTCTACATGTCACCCCTCCGACATGGTGTCATTTCCTGCTCGGCAAGATGGACACCAAATATTAACGCAACGTTTATTATGAACAGCTAGTTAAATTTCTACACATCAAGCTGATTAGCACACTATCAGAGTGGCAGATATACAGTATACTTTAAAAATCATATGTTTTGATAACAGATGTTAAAAATCTTCAGTGTTTTTCCTCCTGATTCCCCCATTTTAAAATGTAAAACACTCATTAATCATAATATGCCCTTAAACAACATTAGTTGTTTATAAAAACATAATTTTTCAATACAGAGTTGCCATTAATTAAGGTTCATTACTTAAAGGTGTAAACACACTACTAAAATGATCCTACAAACAATTACAACCACTTGACGTTACTTAATAAGGCTTTAGGTTTAAGTATAAATAAATAAATACATAAATAAATAAATATTATATTATAAGAAAGCTGTACATTGTTATGTAATAAAGATTTGTTATATGTATACATTTTGCAGTAATAATTATATTATACTATTAATTATCAATATTATTTAGATTATATTATTTTATATGATATTGTTTATAATAAATATTATATTATAATATAATAGTCATCTTAGGTACAGTATTAACAATATTATATTAGAACCATATTAATAAATAAATACATTGCCTGGCCAAAAAAAAAAAATACCCCCCAAAAAACACATCTAATATTTCGTTAAACCGCTTTTTGCTTGGACTGCGGCCATGGCATCATTTTAATAAGCTTTGCAATTTCACAACATTTTTTTCCCCTTCAGAGTCTCATTAATTTCTTATTGTGTGTGATTTAAGTTGGACCATTGCGTAAAGTCTCCTCCATCACATCACAAAGGTTCTCAAAGGGGTTCAGGTAGGGTGGCCAGTCCACATGTAAAAATGATGTCTCACTCTCCCTGAACCACACTTTCACAATTTGAGCCTGATGAAGCCTGGCATTGTATCTTGGAATATGCCCGTGCCATTTGGAAAAACCTGGTCATTCAGTATATTCATGTAGTCAGCTGACGTAACATTTTTTGGCACATACTGTAACAGTGCTGAACTTGGACCTGAGCAACAGAAGCAACCCCAGATTTTAGGGCTTGCATGGTAGGCACTAGGCATGATGAGTGCATAACTTCATCCCCCTCTCTTCTTACCCTGATCACTCTAAAACAGGTTAAATCTGGACTTATCAGGCCATATAACCGTTTTCCAATGCTCCACACTGCCTACGTTATACTCAATACCAAATTTAAACCTTTTTTCCAATAAGCCTCAGTGATAAGTGGTTTTCTTAAAGCTACACAGCTGTTCCCTTCTCACAGTGCATATGGAAATGCTCTTACTTTCACGATTAAACATAGTTGTGAGTTTTACTTTAGTTTTTCTTTTTTACAATTTGATTTTACTAATCGTTTAAGTGCTCTCCTATCATTCTCATATTTCTTCCTTGAAGATGATGGGTCACCACTATCCTTGCAGGTTTTAATAATGCATTTTACATTGATCCTTAACCTAATTTTAGTAGTTTTAGTCATCTCCTTAGCTGTTTTCTTTGCTTGCTGCAGGCCAATAATTTGACCGTTTTGAAACAGACCACACGATTATTGTCTTCCAGAACCACATGCCATGTCTTCTGACATGGGTGTTTAAAAATTTGAGGAGCTATTCACTGCATCACTTGTTGCCAGCCGGCCCATATTGGATAATAACTGCAGTAATTATCCAATGGAAGGCGCTTACCTTTTTGCTTAGTTAAATGCGGGTGGTGACTTTTTTTGGCCAGGCGGTGTAGTTTATTATTGAACTTTAAAGAGTTACAACATTTTGTACGATACCTCAAGTATAAAAATTAAAAGAATTAAATCTTTATTATGCTTACTTGATGTTCAAAAACTTGAGTTATACATAAATCATGAACCATGAGCATTTTCCAAACCTATCAAGTTATATTACAAGAGGTTTTACTGTGCAAGGAATTTCTTTTGTTTATTATATTTCAAATATAAAATATAAAAGTTTGTTTGAAAATGCTGTGTGTATGTTTGTATTTGTCTTCTCAGCATCTTTGCCTGCTTTCATTAAAATATCTGAATGAGTCAACCACTTCCCACAATCTCCAGTAAACCTCCAAGCACTTTAAAATAAACCTGACAGCTGGCACTAATGTCTAAGCCATGCTGTTACACAAAAAATGACGAAAGGTTCATATATGAACAGCTGTTACAAACAATGATTCATATATTCAATACTGCATATATTGACAAGACAGAGTGACACTGTTTATGCCTGTGTACTACTGATTCTCAATGCTGTGCAGTTCATGAAGCAGCGCCATTCAAGATGTGCTTTATAAATCATATGAACTTCCACCTTTTCACACACACTTTATTAACTCACATATGGTCCCTTCGGCCAGCCCTGGGGTCAAGGGGTACATATCGATCCCAGTGTAAACTAATTATGAAACGCACAAAGGAAAAGCAAAACATAGAGCCACTGGGCTGTATTGATCTATGATTTGATATTAGCACCCACACACCCTCACACAAACAGGGAAGCTTCTGCCAGCTATCCACCTACTGTATCATGATATTATTAATCACAATTATGATACATGCAGGTTTTATACAAACCTATAAATCCATGCAGCAGGGTTCATTCTCTCAGTTTACATCAGTAGTTTAGTTTTCAGATGATTATTTAAGCAATACTAGAAATGGCAAAGACCCAGAAATGGGGATAAAAGTTTGAAAATTATATATAAAAGTCATTTAACAGTCTTGCTTGAAGGCAAAATATACTTAAAGATGTTTTACTACTACACAATATGCACCACATTATTTTTATTGCTTTCACGGCAATGCCAAGATATGAAAAATGATGATTTTACATTATTAACATATCATCATATTAACATAATGTTTTCCTGACAGTATCAAAATCATTGTTTCCAAACTCAATCTGGCTGTAATGCAAATCATTAGCAAATTCATATTAGACATGTATGATAAGCACTGAACATAGTCTTAACCTATAACAAATTGAGATGGAAGCATCCTTTAGTGTCCTGTGCACTTGCTTAGTAACAAGCTACCTTGTATGTTACAATAACTCTTGCTCTGATTTGTTGCCGTATGGCTACAACTTCATGACGGCTCGCAGTGACTATTTGCCCATTACGAGTTGACTACACACACAATACTAAATGTAGTATTGTAGTAATACCTTCAATTGGTAACAAGTATGCTGTTTTGTTCTGTGATCAATAATTTAAAAAAAAGTAGACATAGGAAAAATTGCTATTATAGTAAAATAATCAACTTTGGGGCTTTGTTGTTGATTGTTGTACAATCACAGCACAGCCCATCAAAATATATTTCTTACATAGTATACACCTCCAGACTAGAATCAAAAATTAATCACCAATTCATCATTTTAATAAAACATTGATTTGCTTGACTTTTAAATGATATACCATTTAACTACTTATGTTGTATACAATCAGCTCTTCAATTACTGACATCTTTTGTAAACAGATGTAAAATGGTTATAAACAAATAATCATGTCATGTGGTCTTATTAAAAAACTAAAATATGTTTTTAGATTTAAGAGTTAAATGCAATATTCTGCATTTTCAATGCAGGCTTAGGCTTTTTTTTAAATCCCTCTGTGTTTTGTACCGGAAAACTCTACAGGATGCCAATAACTCTGGCGCTGACTGTAATTAGATGTTAAGTTCAGAGTAAACAGCTCTTGGGTGCAGACTTTAATGAATGTAGGTGAGAAGACGTACATACCGAGCTACGTGGTTGATGACGGGTGAGAAGTTGGTGGGTCCGTAGAGCTGAACAGACTTTAGGCTCTGGTAATATGCCTCCATTACACCATCTATTCCATTACAGTATGGGTTCTGTGGGTTCCCGTTCTGCATAGTAAACAAACAAAAATTACATTAAGACACTAAGCCAGGAATCAAGGGATTGGATCAATGTGTGGATCAATGGGTCAAAATTCTAACTGACATCACTGAAATTAAGTGGTGGAAGATATACACACAACAACATGTGCGGGAGCAGTGTAATTAACATGTTAAAAAAAATAATAATAATGTTTACCTAGTTACTTTGGTATAAAAAATACATTTTAACAGTTTGACCGCAAAAGGAGATAAAAAGCATGTTCGAAATTTCGCTCAACTTTCGTTTATATATATAAGTAAAAATTTTTTATTAATGTATAAAAAACTACATCAATACCATTAGCATTATTATGCCGTACTAGGATTAACTTCATTTCTATTAAATTTAATTTCTAGGTGTAATATGTCCTTAAAAGTCTTTCCAAACATACCAGGGTAAAAACCTATTTGAAATGTATATATATATATATATATATATATATATATATATATAAAACTCTTATTATTAAATATATACAAAACAACAGATATGCAGTACAAATACACAAACAGTTACCAAACTAAATAAATACTAAATAGTATTAAATAACAATACAATCATAGCACTGGGGCTGCAGTGTTAAAGTAGCTATTTTATACAAGAAATATATAAACATGCAATTTTATTCGAAACAAAAAAAGGTTTCATTCCAATACGGGCTTAATTTAAACCATGCAGGACACTGGGAAATGCTTAGGCGATTAAAACCCTCACTTATACATTCTATATGAAAATATTACTAAAGGTCTATAGCCCAGATGGTGCAACATCTGGGCTACAGGATAAAGCATACTTGCCATACTGCAAAGCATGTTCAACAAACATTTAGGCAAATGACAGGGATGCACCAAAACTTATTAAACATATGTTCATACCAAAATACAATGCCTTATATAATGTTAAGAATTTAAATTTGTACTTAATGGGTTTCATAAAATTGAATAAAGAGATTGGAGTTTACCTCTGTCTACCTGTGCAATATTATGTTTTCAATAACCTAACTAAACAATCATTATAATCAAATGAATGTGAAGTTTAGCATAAAATGAGATATGTAACATGACAATCTGGAGTAATAAATAGTCATTATTCGGGTCATAAACAGAGAACCAAGAGCAAAAAAAAAAAAAAAAAAAAACACTTACTGTATGCATTCCTAATAAAAAAATCTTTTTCATAGTCCTAAAAATGATATTTTCTCTGGATCTTTGCAGTACTGTATATTTTAAAAAATATAAAAGTTGATTGAAAGCATAATATATACATTTGTAAGTACTGTACATTAGAAGTTTTAATCAGCCAATACATGGAAGCATCCTCTTAAGCATACAATACTCCTACACTGTTTCTCATCGAGCATGAGTCCTATATATACTGCACTATGGTTAAAAGGCTTCATTTCCTTTGTGAAATAAAGACTCTATTTAGGCTAAAAATTCAATCCTAGATGTTTATTTTTTTCTAAACAAGGGGAAATAAAGTGCTCCTTCACAAGCTGTTGAAATTGTAGCTATTAGTACTGAAATTACATCAAGGGGCCAACAGTGTAATTGATATACGAGCTGGCAAACAACATCATTTTAACTGTTCTTTAAACAGCCGAGAAGAAAATTCTGGCTTTGTAATTTCCTGTGATTGCAGTGTAAATGTATCACATTACAGCTAGAGTTCAGCATTACAGTATGCGAATATTAGTTCACAGCCTCTCATGTTAAAGAAGTATCATTTATCATTATTATTTAGTGTGTTACTGTGTAGGCAACATCGTGTGACTGAATGTTCATTTACTGTTATCGACTTAATGCGAAAAAAATTAATTATTGGAGGAGTTGATGATCCTGGTGTTAGTGTTAGATTAAGACTGTAAGTGGGTCTACAGATTCTGGCTAAAGAATAAAATAAACTGTAAAAAAAAAAAATAGCACAAATAAAAAAAAAAAAAAAACAGGCAAAAACTTTTTTTGTGAATGCTTTAATGTTTCTAATGTTAAGGGTCACTCACCAGTGCGAATTCGTGGGATACTCGGCCGTCAGGGGGCAGCTTGGCACCGAAGCCCAGAGCTGGAAACATCTTGTCACTGTCATAGTCCTGAATGATCTCTCCCACGGCTTTGAGAGCCATGCCGTAGGCATTCAGCTGGTATGGACTCATGTAGTGCAGGGAGGTTGGCTGGGCAGGGTTGCCTAGGAACCAGAAAAAAAACTGTCATAGGTCAATAGCGTGCTTTAATTCTTAAGTAAATACAGACCTGAAGGGAAAACATAATAAAATGCACTGTATGTGCTCCATGCCATGAACAATTCTCACAAGTGAAATATGCATACTGTTAAAGTTTAGAGCGCAAGAACATTGTTGCTAGGCAACTGAGAAATATGAGCATGGCAAATAGCTAATGATTGAGGCTAATGATTTGTGTAGCTAGCACAATGTACTTACAAATAAAAGCTTAGAGAGAGTGGAAAACAAAACTGTCAGGAAATAAATATTTTCTGCAAATGTCTTGCTTAATTACCAACAAAACAAAATGACACTGTAATTACAATTTTTGCATTAATGACACCAAACTTCTATGCGTTCTGCCATGGAAACATCAACATTCCATCACAACTATAGAACTGCAAGCTATTGGAATAAATAATTGAGAACTGATATAGTGAATAGCAGATGAGTGAACTGGTCATATAGAATATTCTCATAAACATGAAAAACTTAAGACATTAATTAAATGAATTATAAGCAAGCCTGAGTATAATGAGTGTACTGTACATAACTGCTAGGGCTTCACTACCCTGAGCGTCCTGCCAGAAACTGGAAGACGTCACCCCTAAATACAATCTTCACCATAACGCATGGGCTCACAGCCTACAAATTTTGTGCTCCAATAGACTTTATCCTTTGATTTTGTTTACGATTTTTCAGATCAGATGAACATTACCATTAAACTAACTGTAACAGAATGCACCAATGAACATGTATACATCAACATGTTCATAATAAACATTTATGTTTAATATTGTTTGTGGACCCAAATAAAATGTAAAAAAAAAAAATAATAATCATCATGTTGAAGCAGCTCTGAAATTGTCTGCATGCTATTACAGTAGCTTTCCTGCTCCCACTCAGCAGATAAGCACTGAAATCCAGAGGTCATTGCACGCTGAAAGCTACTTCATCATTTCTCTGAACTAGATATAATGAAAGTGGTCCTCTAATTTGGCGAGGCTTTGACCTCTCCACTGCACGCTGTGCCTCTGTGAATGGATCTAAAAGCCAGGTCTTTCTTCCTCATCATGCTGATCACAGCTCTTTAATATGTAACACCTCACCCATTATGCTGAAGGAGGGCTATCAGTGGCTGTTGTTTGGGCCTGAATGACATGCATTTCAATAATTCCCAAAAGCCCACTGGTGCCCACTGCACTCACCGTTTGAGGCGGTGAAATCAATTGCCACGGTGAAATTAATCTGAGTCCTGTGGAACAAAAAAAAAAAAAAACGAAAAGAGAGAAAAAGGCAACAGTTATTTGTTAGGTTTTAACCCAGCGTGTGTAATAATATCTGGTAAAATCTAGTTGACTCAACTAAATTAATTTCAGGATTTAATAATGCTGTCAGCTATAGAGCTATTTAAGCTGCATGTCTCTACAGTATGTACGTGAGAGAACAAACCTATTACACCTATAGGGTATAGCGAGCTTTACCGCTCTCTGTTACCATAAACAGACAGGGCTGACATTACACAAGCATTAATAAAATACAGTATACCTACCTTAGTACCTTAGTAAGTGGCCCATGTTTGCCCAATGATTTTGCTATATAATTTTAAAATTATGATATCAGTCGTTTATTGGCAGGATTTCAATCTATGCAAACTAGTTTTTGGATATTATCTGATTTATTAAACATCCCACAGATCTGTAATTATCTTGCACCCTCCTCCTGTGAGCAGTATGCGCTACTGAGAATGCTGTTTAATTAGAAAGAATAGCAGAACTGCAGATATTGTTCCCCTGATACAATATGTATCCATCTTTGTCTACTGAATGAACTGAATATTCTTGTAAGGTTTCAAAATATTCTTCATCATCTCCTTTTTTCTTTTCCTTCTTTGTTTATATTTTTAACAATGTTTTCCATAAAACCCTAAGCATTTTTGTGCTACGTATTAAATACAGTATACACTGGCAGGAATTCCATATAACCCGGTATTTATTTATTTATTATTATTATTTTTTTAATCAGTTATTCACCAATTGTCGGCGCAATTTTAGTTATAAGGCTTAAATGTTGTTCCTGATCAGGTACTATAAATGCACATTGTAACAGATCAGTGCACTAACCTGGAATCTCTAATTAGAATGATATCAATTGGACTGAAGACATATTGTCCATGTAATCGCAGTTGTGAAAGTTGTTGCTCAAAAATATAATTATGATGCATCCTGCTTTAGTTGCAAATGACTTTAAATAAGAAAAATTTCGCAACCAGAGGCAAAAACACATTAAACACATTGGATTCTATTAGGCAGTGGTTTCTCCTTTATATTTAGCTTAGTACTTATTTCTTATAAGGTGAGGCTGACCGTAAAACTAGACAGACCCAGAGTGTACACCAACAATGATCTATTTCTAGAAGCATGTATTTGTCTTTCTGTAAATCACAGGTATCAGGAAGGCTGGGAGGAGACCATGAATTAGATATGTTTACGTATGTGTGTCTGTATATACAGTATGTGACTTGATCTTGTAAGGAAAGTCTGTTTGTTGTCATTTTGCTTGGCCTTTAATCTGTGCCACTTAGGTAATATATTCCTGAGGAGTTCTTCACAGCTGGCATTCTTTAATTAAACCGATGTTTTAAAAGCAAACAGTTTGTTTGTATTCTAGTGGTTATATTTTGTTGCGGGATAACTACTGTGCATGTGCATGTGCGTGGGGGTGGGATGTGTGTGTGTGTGTGTGTGTGTGTGTGTGTGTCAGTTTACAACTGAAGATGTCCGCGCACACACACACACACACACACACACACACACACACACACACACACACACACACACACACACACACAATAAATTATAAACAATGAAATACAAACAACACATTGTTTCATATTAAACCATCAGTTTAATTATTCTTCAGAACGCCAGCTGTGAAAAACTCTTCAGGAATATATTAATTTAGTGGCACAGATTAAAGGCTAAGCAATGTGACAACAAACAGACTTGCCTCGCAAGCTCAAGTCTTATTATATGAGCTTATTTATTATCCATACGCAAGATGGCAAGCTCATTATGAGAGACATTTGCAGATAGCAACGGAGTTGATGAAAAGTGGCGGCTACACAAAGAACTGGTGAAGAAGGAAATGGAGAAATGAGAACCAGAGGTTTCAAAAGTCAAATCACATTTATATTAAAGAATTCATTTTTATACATTGTTGTTGGCAACTTTACACAGGACCTGCATGGCAGATGTTACAAATTAACATAAACATTAACACAAACTCGTTTAAGAATGTCTGATTATTGCTAGTTATATAGCATTTTGTGAAGGCGTATCTACTATTCCTTTAAGTTCCCCGCCATGGTAAAGTCTTGAAGACAGAGAGCTTTGCAGTTTCTAGGTAACAGGCTTCATTTTTGTGAAGGAGAAAATGTTTTATAGCTCCTATAGTAACTTGTTTCATGATCATTACACAACATTAAACATAACTTTTAATAAATCAAACGTATGTTTCTTTAATTAAAATATAATTTCTGTCAAATTCTGGCACCTTATTTATTGTGTAATTTTTTTTAAAGCTTTACAAAACATTGCTCTAGTGAACCAATCACACCATATGCCTCTGCCCGATCATCGCGATCTGCCTCAGATGGAATTCTATCAGTGTCAGGCTTTACTTTTACCCCATTGGGATCTAGAGCATTCTCTATAGTGGTGCCAAGGCTCTGGATGCGACTCTCTCCTAACAGCTGCCAAGACTTATCTTTTTTTATTTAGCATATCAACTTTAGTATTTGTTTTATATATGAAATGTAATAAATGAATTCATTTTACTTATTTACTTGTTTGACTTCTACTTATGAACTGTCAACTTACTGATTAATTAATTTTATGCTATACTTATCTTGTTAATCTTTAATTGTATTTGTTGTTTATTAGTTTTGTTCTTCATTCTTTTGTTGTTGTTCTTCAACTGTTTAAGTTCAATGTGTCCTTGGGTGCTTCAAATGGGCTCATAAATAAAATGTATTATTATTACGTTTATTCGTCACATATACATTACAACACTGGGTAGTTTTTTTTATTCCTCGCATGTACTGTAGCATATTTGTTAGTAGGCTGGGGTCAGGGTCAGCCATTATACGGCGCCTCTGGAGCAGACAGGGTTAAAAGCCTTATTCAAAGGCCCAACAGTAGCAACCTGGCAGAGCTGAGGCTTGAACAATTGATCTTCCGATCAGTAACTCAGAGCCTTAACACACTGAGCCTTAATATACTAAGCCACCACTACTCAAATAATTAGTACTTCATTAATGCCAGAGGGAAATTGCAATTTTTACATACAGTACCCTAGTTAAGAAGCTAGAGTCAGAGCACAGGGTCAGCCAGCATATAGCAGACCTAGAGCAGATAGGGTTAATGGCCTCGATCAAGAGCTCAAGAAAGGCAACTTAGTGTGTTTATATATAAGAGGAATAAAAAAAATTATGTCTGCTTAAAAAAAAAAAAGATCTGCTTTGGCGTTATACACCCAGTCATTCTTCTTTCCTTACTTAATTACACTCTTAGAGGCTTATTTACAGAATTGACCACCTATTTTTGTAAATCGATCATTTAGCATTCCAAAAGTAGCAATTCATATAAAAATCATGTTTTGCTAATGTAATTTTCAGTTTTGGTACTTTAAATCAATCCACGACCCTCAACAACAGACTTCCATACTCACTGGGTAGTGGTATTCTATAAGGAATACCCTTCTGCTGGTCTGGCTCTATTAACAGATGCTTGGAAATAGAAAATATGGAGAGACTGAGGCAGATTTGAGTGAACATGCCCGAATATGTAGATGATGCCCTGTTCATTCCTCCAACCATCTGCTCTGAGGGCAGCCTCCAGCTGAAGGGGTGAACAGGCACGATCATTCCTCTTCCTGTTCTCTCCCACAAAGCAAAATCACCTTCAGCTAGTTGATTCAGCTCATTGCACATCTGACACACAACTGGAATTGTGGCTCTACTGAAACTGCTGTCTATTTTTGACCAGCTGGCATTGCATTGTGGCCAGATGAAACAGAAATCGGTATATGCATAGTCATCCTATTTGGGTATATAATGGAAATGCATGAAAAGAAACACCTTGATAGGTACTAAAAATCTGGTGTTTTTAGGCAAATCTTTACCATGTCCATGTCTTATGTTTAAGCTTAAAATTTAATTTACTTTTACTTACTATATACAAAATATCATTGTTATCTGTCTATCTTACTTTATGGAATGTCTTGTGAATAAAGGTATAAAAATGATTGACCTTTATAGAAAACTTCAATCACAGTATGGTAATGAGACTCTTAGCTGCAGTAAAACATTTAAAATGTGCAAATGTTTTAAAGAGCATTGTATAGCCATGAATGATGATGCTTGTGAACAGATCCTTGTGAACAGAGTAGGGCACCTGATCCTTGAAAGCCGACTTGCTAAAAAGATGCACCTGTCTGTGCGGACTGTACACACAATCATTTACAAAACTCACTTCTATATTATAGGAACTCGACTTGGAGGTATTGCCACATCCCCTGTACAGTCCTGACCTCAATTCAAACCATTTCTATTCTTTTAAAGTGTTTCTGGGAGTCCAGCTTTTGAGACATGAAGCAGACATGAATCTGGTGCACTGAGAAAACTTTCTACCTCACTGGTATCCAAATACTAGTGAAACACTTGGATTAGTGCATTGGTGTAGCAGGGGATTATACAAGAGAAATAAAGGGAGGTTTTACTGTCATAAACTGTGTGTTCAGCTATTGTGCATGATGAAAAAGTTTGTTGTTTCAACAATTTGTTGTTTCATTTCATCAAAACACTTCATTTCAGAAATGGCAGGTTAATCAAGCTAATGTGTGCAAACTAACAACAATCACACTCTGTAAAAACTGTAGCTATGATTGCATGAAGAATAATCAGTAATGCCTTTGGTATTCTACACTAGGCTTTACGTGATGTCACACTTTGGAAGTTTGGACTGTTCACTTAGCGATCACTTTGCATTAATAAATGTGTGATAAAAGTGAGATAATAAGTAATTATTATTACTAATTCACCAATAAAACTAGTGTAGGTACAGGGTACCAAATAAAACCAGGAATATTGATAAATATCAATGGAGCAACCTGAGTTGACCACAGAAAAAGTGGCTTGACCTTACAAACCCCTTGATGGAATAATAAAAACATTAAATACTTGTGCATAATTAAAAACAAACAAACAAAAAACACATCAACCTGCAGTAACAGCTGTGAAATAAAATCTTTCTTCCTAAGGAGAGCACGTTAACATTTCTTGAAATGTCAGTGGTATAGTTTAAATGCTAAAACCTGAAAGTATGCACAGCATGTCATAAGTACTGTAAAATTTACTACTTGGAAAAATAGTTGTGCCAGATGCCCATGCATTAAAAAACATGAGCGTGAACAGTTATATTTCCCTGCAATTCGCTATCTGTTTTGTCCCTGACACAACCTATGGGAGTCATCATCAGCTAGCAGTGAGAAAGATCGTGAGAAAAAAAAAATAGTCAAAAGAACGGGAAAGAATGGATGTGCATGCTGTAATGGTGGATAAAACATTCACCTCGGAGCAGCAAGTTCTTTCTGTCCACACTACTAACAAAGTAAACTACCAAACAAACAAACTAAGGCACACTTAATTAAATCAATTAATGGTTAAAATTTGTCAAATAATATATTAATTTTGACTTAAAGAAGTGGAACTTTTGGAAATAGAATATTTCATCATTTTTAAAAGAGGTAAAATACTTTTGTCTCCAAAGCTCAGGCAAAAAAACATCTGGGTGTATTAGCAGTGCATATGTCAAATGAAAGCTGAAAAAACACCCACAGGAAAACACCTCTATACTAGAGGGGACTAAAAGAGAAAGAAAGCAAGATTTCCTTCATTCCACAAAATGGCACATCAGTGCCTTCCCATAGACGATGTCAGTGTCAGTTCAATAAATAGAGGCTTAGCAGCAGCTGCTGCTTACTGGAGCTCTCTGCAGTTCAACAGCGTATAATAGAGACCATTATATCTGAACATGAATCCAGGTAATAAGTTTGAAAGATAGGAGTCATAGGAGCCACATATTGAAGATCTAAAACTCATCTGAATCTCCCAGCTGACACCTCTGTCTGGCATAAAAGTTTTATAATTTTATATTCTGTGTGTTCATAAAGTTGCAAATGTACTGAAGCAGAAAAGGAAAATTTTAACATTACTGTAAAGTGTATAATAATGGATGCCAAGCTGCTTTGACAGTTTTCATCTGTGAGAAAAGTTACACAGCTAGGCAACTACAATGACAAGTATAAAAAACTAATCCTGGTGCAAAAAAGGTTGCTATAGATGGTGCGACATTGCAACATGTTGCATCAATTTCCGTCATATTCAGATTTAATTATCAGTGCAGTCAACTCTAAGGACTTGCAGAACCTGGCTGCAGCTGACCTTTTAAATGATGTTGAAATAAAAAGTGTAATTAAAGTGTCTGTATTAGTATGATTTCTCATCAAGGGTCATTTTTATAAAACTATTTTAAACATTTCCATAAACTATTGGGTCTGACCAACATTCCAAGCACTTATTCTTGAACGTAATCACCAGCAGTGCCATTATAGTGAATAAAGAGATGTTACATCTGCTTTTCAAAACATTTGTGAAAATGGGTAAAAAAAAAAGGGGAAAAAACATCTGTGAAATAGGTATAGTGAGCAAAATGACTGCATCAGACAGGAAAATATCTAGTCACAGTTGCAATTACTGGAATATATGTTTATTTTGCTGCAAAAGCACGCAGGAGGGTTTTGTTCATGCATGAGTGACATGCCTTGGAAAATGCCTCATGACACACCCTCAATGCCAGCAGATGTTATAGTTTGGAGGCATGGGGCTGGGCTAGGACACAAAGGGGGGTGGGGAGGATGGTTTGATAAATCAGGAAGGTATAGATATGTCATAGAGGACAAAGATTTATTTATTTTTAATTAAATTCTGGAACCTTACTGAAAAGTCATATGATTTCAATATTAAACTGTGCCTTTCAAAGTATACTTGAAATCTCTGTGTCTATTCAGTATGTGCATATCATATGGGGCAGTGAATGTAAGGTATATACCATAAGGATATATTTATATAAAGTGTAAAAAAAAAAAAAAAAAATGGATTTGAGCAGTATGTCCTCAAAGGACAAAATTCCTCAGTGCCAACTCTACTTAGAATTTCGAATGGACCCAAAGCAACAAGTAAGAACTGGATCATATGAGCTGAAGTATGGGTCACCTACAGTGTCTTGCAAAAGCATTTACAGTGGGACAAAAAAGTATTTTGTCAGCTACCAATTGTGCAAGTTCTCCCACTTAAAAAGATGAGAGAGACCTGTAATTTATATTATGGGTATACCTCAACTATGAGAGAGAAAAAAAAAATCCAGAAAATTACATTGTAGGGTTTTTATATAATTTATTTGCAAATTATGGTGGAAAAAAGTATTTAAAAAAGAATATTCAATTACAAAATTTCATCGCAATATTTTGTTATATACCCTTTTTTTTTGGCAATGACAGAGGTCAACCTTTTTTTGTAAGTCTTCTCAAAGTTTTCACACACTGCTGCTGGTATTTTGGCCCATACCTCCATGCAGATCTCCTCTAGAGCAGTGATGTTTTGGGGCTGTCGCTGGGCAACACAGACTTTCAACTCTCTTTAAAGATCTGGAGACTGGTTTGGCCACTCCAGGACCTTGAAATGCTTCTTAAAGCCACTCCTTCATTGCCCGAGCGGTGTGTTTGGGATCATTTTCATGCTAAAAGACCCAGCCATGTTTCATCTTCAATCCCCTTGCTTGATGGAAGGAGGTTTTCACTCAAAATCTCACGATACATGGCCCAATTAATTCTTTTCTTTACACGGATCAGTCGTCCTGGTCCCTTTTTAGAAAATGTTTCCACCCCCATGCTTTACAGTTGCTATGGTGTTCTTTGGATGCAACCCAGCATTCTTTCTCCTCCAAACACAAAGTTTTTTGATTTCAGCTGACCATATGACATTTTCCCAATTCTCTTCTGGATCATCCGAATGCTCTTTAGCAAACTTCAGTCTGGCACTGCAGTGTGTTGGTGGCACAGTGTGTTACTGATGGTAGCCTTTGTTACTTTGGTCCCAGCTCTCTGCAGGTCATTCACTAGGTCCCCCCGTGTGGTTCTGGGATTTTTGCTCACAATTCTTATGATCATTTTGACCCCACGGGTTGAGATCCTGCGTGGAGCCCCAAATCAAGGACATTATCAGTGGTCTTGTATGTCTTCCATTTTCTGATAATTGCTCCCACAGTTGATTACTTCACACCAAGCTGCTTACTTATTGCAGATTCAGTCTTCCCAGCCGGGTGCAGGTCTACGATTTTGTTTCTGGTGTCCTTTGACAGCTTTTTGGTCTTGGCCATAGTGGAGTTTGGAGTGTGACTGTTTGAGGTTGCGGACAGGTGTCTTTTATACTGAGAGCAGATGCCATTAATAGAGGTAATGAGTGGAGGACAGAGGAGCCTCTTAAAGAAGAAGTTACAGGTCTGTGAGAGCCAGAAATCTTGCTTGTTTGTAGGTAACCAAATACTTATTTTACTGAGGAATTTTCCAATTAATTTTTTAAAAATCCCACAATGTGATTTTCTGGATTTTTTTTCTTATTTGGCTCATAGTTGAGGTATACCTATGATGAAAATTACAGGCCTCTCTCATCTTTTTAAGTGGGAGAATTTGCACAATTGGTGGCAGACTAAATACTTTTTTGCCCCACTGTATATTGTTTGAACTTTTTTATATTTTGTTACGTTACAACCACAAGTACGTGTATTTTATTGGGCACATACAGTGGCACATATTGGGCACATACAGTGGCACATAATTGTGAAGTGAAAGAAAAATTTCATTGTTTACAAAAAATGCTTTCACTGTGTGTAATTTAATCTCAGTACAAATTCAGTTGTTCTGCAAACCAACTAAGACCTAAACTGACAGGCTGAGCATTAGTCAGAGAAGCAGCTAAGAGGCCCATGGTAACTCTGGAAGAGGTGCAGAACCCACAACTCTGGTGAGAGAATCTGTCCACAGGGCAACTATTAGTTGTCCACTCCACAAATCTGGCCTTTTTTATAGAATGGCAAGAAGAAAGCCATTATCAATAAAATGACATACAAAATCCCGTTTTCAGTTTGCAACACGCTATATGGGGCAGACAGCAAGAATTTGGAAGAAGGGTGCTCTGCTCAGATGAGACCAAAATTTAACTTTTTGGTTTAAATGCAAAACACTATGTATGGCGCAAAACTAATATTGTGCATGGTAGTGGCATGTTGTCATGTTATCATGTTGTGGGGATGTTGTTCTTGCTGGTCAGAGTTGATGATCATAAAGGAAAACCTGTTAGAGTCTGCAAAAGACTTGAGACTGTGGCAAGGGTTTATCATCTGGCAGGACAACAATCTTAATCATATAGCCAGAGCTACAATAGAATGGTTTACAAAGCATATTCATGTGTTAGAATGGCCCAAAGTCCAGACCTAAATCCAACTGAGAATTTGTGGCAAGTCTTGAAAATTGCTGGTCACACACGCTCTCCGTCCAATCTGACTGCGCTTGAGCTATTTTGCAAAAAAAGAATGGGCAAGAATTTGACTCTCTAGACGTGCAAAGCTGGTAGAGACACACTTCAAAAGACTTGCAGTCTTAATTAAAGGCGTTTCTAAAAGTACGGACAAATACAAATACAAAACACTTTTTAAATATGTATTTCTAAAACAACATTTGTTATTTTTCTTTCACTTCACAATTATGTGCCACTTTGTGACACTGTAGGTATAATAACTCCTTGTTCCCATTATGTTTCATAGCTGATACTGTAAAACTCATTGTGTGTACATTGCATCTGTAAATAATTTATATATAAAAAAACATTGGATCTGGATATTTTATCATATCTAATTAAGGAATGTGTATTTTATTTTTCAGGGTAAGAAAGAACTTGTTAATGTAAAGTAAAATACGTTAGGTTTAAGTATAATTACTAGACAACAGGCCGTCAGAAATAACATACAAAATGAATGAATCAATGATTCAACTACACATTTAAATACCATCTCTTACTCTTAGTCGCCTTACACTATTTTATTGAACCACACTTTTCACAAGCTGATTTACCAAATGAATCTTGTTGCTTGATTCAGAAAAAGGAGTCTAAATCAATAGACCACCTTCGTAGCAAGTTTCTACACCTTTGAGCACGAACGTCAATCAAGGCTGATTGTACTCTCTAGTACTATAACTCAATACAAATGGTAATCGTAGCATGGAATGCTTGTGATGTCACAGTTTCAAGCCACTAGAAAAATGGATTCAGATCAAAACTGCAGAATGTTTTACCTGTCATAGTAATTGTTAACTTCTCTGTTAATACACAGATTAATTTTTCTCATGGCCTAATCAGACACATATTGAAACCGGTTTGAATCTTTATAAAATAAAATATTAAATAAACATATTATAATTATGTAAATCAAATAATCTGAACAGCTCTGTACCCATATGCTATTTTCTGTTTGCACAAGTTAATAAATATATTTTTGTGAATATATAGACAATGGATTTAAAATGTAAGATATGTATCTACACATCGTGATTCAACATCCCAAAGGTATAATAATTTCCTATGTTCAGAAAAGGTAGAAATTGCAATTATTTGTAAATAAAGAAATTATACACACTGCAATTTAGCAGATGCCTGAATAACACTTATCCCACAATTATCGGATAATGAGGTGCACTTCATACACAGTGCCAATCACTCCACTCCAAGTGGAGCCAAGTGGATGTAAAGAAATGAGGCATGAAAAGGTATGTAGAAGAGAGAGAAATCACTATATATCATATGGTATGTCACAAAGACTTCATGGAGACAGATAATATAATCAAACATTAGCACTTAGCTATATTAATCCTCGACTGATAATTCAAAATTTTCTGTAAATTAAGGTGCTTCTTTAATGCCTTAATCATAAAGGTCAAAAACATTACCGGGGATCCAACCATATAAAACACACAAATGCATTTCTCTGGTCCGCTCAGCAAGAGATCACATGCTGCCAATGTAACGATGCGGGTCTCGTGAGATTTGCTGTTCAGAAAGGGCAGATCTGCAAACAGAATTCTAAACAGGCAGATCTGCGAATGCGCGGTTGCCAGGCACTGTCGCCGTAAAGACAATCAGCGCGACCAGGCCAACTGCTACCTGCGAAATTCGTGCAAACATTATGTAGTACCCGGTATGGCTTTAGGGCCTAAGACAACGACAAAGCGCGCATGAACACAAGCCAGAGACAAAGGTTGAGACCCAGCCACAACAGCTGGCGTTCTAGAGAAAAAGAGAGAGAGAGCAGTACACCATTGGTCACGCGTATGCTTTTGGTCTCAGTTTAAGTTTAAAAACACAATATAAGTAACACATAAGCCCTTAGAAAGAGTTGACTCTTTGAGAGAGGGTAAGAGCTTTATTTTTAGTTATCAGAGCCCCGTTGGGTCTTGAGCACACAGCAGAGCTCTGTTTGTTTTCCATTTTCTTTAGTTTTCTTTTTAGTTCAAGTTAATGATCCCACGCTATCTCCAAATGGGAAGGTCTTCCAGAGTGTGTCATAAGCACTCTCACGTCCTCCTATTTCATTAACCTCCTTAGCAGCCTTGCATAAGGGCTCTTACAATTATCATTACATCCCATGGTGCGACTCTCAAACCCGTACCATGTAACAGCCAAGAAAAGAAAAAATAAACAACGTGTCCCTTACTGAGAATTTAAAAAAATGCATAGTTACACCTCTCTATGAGGAAAAGCTTTAACTTCAAGGAACCAGTTAGCATCCACTTCCATCCATCCATCAAACTAGAAACCCCTGTATTACAACTAAGGATCGTGGAGGCCAACGACCATTGTATTTATTTCCGTTTGTTACAACTGTGGTATAATCTACGGTTAGCATTCACACCTACAATTACAAACTGTGGACAATTTGGGAACACCAAATAGACTAATCTGCATGTCTTTGGACTGTGGGAGGAAACTGGAGTACCCGGAGGAAACCCAACAAGCACAGAAAGAACAAGCAAACTCCATGCACGCCGACCCCGAGGAGCCAAAGCCCGTAGAGATGCAAGCGTGACAGTGCTAACCACTAAGCCACTATCCCTATTGGGAACACTGGGGACAGAGACACCATCCAAAAACATTCCATTATGTGTCTGCTTCCTAACTGGCATTGAACCTTTCTCCCACTTTTTATCTTGCACAAATTAGCTTCACATGATTTCCCAAAAGGCAATCCATTTACACAGACATAAAGCACAAAAGGGCCACATTAAAGTGTTACCATCATTAATTTTTATGTGCCTGGTATATACGAATAAGTATATCACGTTTTTTTTTTTTTTTAGAGTGACAGTCCACTCAAATGCTTATACACACACACACACGCACCTGGGCAGGGATCAACACTGCCCAAATTTCTCCCAACACGCTAAATGGCCTTATCCACCCACAGTTTTTGCCTGCATGTATTCATTTTGCTTCAGTCTCTCAGCAGGAAACAGGTGACATTCAAAAGTCCTGCTGCTCTGCACTGTAGAACAGCAGCACTGTGTTTAACAATGCTACACAGGAAAAAAAGGAAATCCACACTGAACATGCAGTGTTTTCAATAAAAGCAAAAAGAAATTTCCTACAGTAGCTATGCCCTATATTTTGGTGCTTGGACATGATGCATAGAAATAACCACTCACCCGCCCTTAATGTAGTCTAGGAAGGTGACTTCAATATCCACGAGGAATGATAGAAGTGTAACCTAACAACAGAAAGAGAGCAAGAAGACAGTTTGAACAGAGCATACTGATTGCCTCTAGCAAATTATTACACCTCATTAATTTTACAGTACATAGCATCCATTTACTGTAAAATCCAATCAGAGCTTCACTAATTTGACAGCGGAAATTTTAAATTATAGCAGACATCCTTCCACAGATTACTCCTACGCCCTGCACAGAAGTAGATAAGGACTACCCATGTTCTACTTACCGTTCCGGAATTGAGGTATTTTTTCTTCTTTCCCTTTTTCTTTGGATTAATTACCTGTTGGAACAGACAGATATTTTTCATTCATTTGTGAGGCAATCAAGAGACAGTCACTGTAAAAATGGACTCATCATTTTTTAAGCCTACCTCTATCTACTGTACTGTACGAATTTAATACGTTCTGGAAGCGAGTTCTTAGGGTGAAATTTGTATTGCGAAATGCATTTTCCCATATAAATAATGTAAATGCAGATAATCTGTTCCAGCCACCCAAAAATATTACCAAGTTCCAACACTATAATCATATTGTTGCATATAAAAACAATCAAAACATTTACAAACACATTCAATAAAGTAAAATATACAATAAATAAAATTCCTCGCAAAATTTCAGCTTTTGAGGCAAAAAATTGTGAGGCCTGGCATTCGTATGCCGAGGTACCACTGTACTTGTAGTATGTACAACTGTATTTTTACACTTTTGCCCGTCCTGAGAAAATCATAAAAAATTATCTGTTGTAGCAATCAAATTCTTAGAATCAAAGATGGTCGATCTGGCTCTAAAGCTTTTCTAACCAACACCTAAATGACCAGTAGGGTAAAGTTAGGCACAGGGATTATGCTGTACAGCAATATTTGTAGCACCTTAGCTTTATACCCATATAACGCCACTGATTACTTTTGAAATAAACTGGATCACTGACCACACACCAGACTTCCTTACCCAAAATCAGTGCCTGACCTCAATAACTCTCTTGTAGCTAAATTGGCATCAATACCACAGGCAGATTCTAAAATCTAGTGGGAAACCAGGAGTACAGATTGGAATGGGATGTTCAACAAGAACATACGGATAGGGTTGGCCAGGTGTCAACATACGTTTGGTTATGAAGTGGAAGGTGTGATTATGGCTCAGGGTTTGAGAGACCTTGCATGGAATCTGGACCCAGGAGGGCAATTCACATGCAGAGATTGTACAATGGTACAAGAAACAATTAGGACAGAGATTTCTGCACTAAGAAATGGTGTCCCAAATTGGGAAAAGATTGACACAGGTAGACAGCTTCACTAATGTCAAGTCAACTCAATCAATGAGTTTACCTTAACAGTGCTGGTGATTCTGGGTTGATCTTGAACCTAAACACTCAACACAGATGGCCATAGGGGTGAGGGGTCTTGACTAGCAGTGACTAGCAAGCCTAGCAGTGGGCAATTTTTAAAACCAACTAATTGAAAGTATTTCATGAAGGCGACTCTGCAGTATTCTTTGTTGTACTCCATATTCACCCTACTGTACTTTAAAATAGAATGTCAGCCATCCAAACTTAAGAACAATTGGTCATATGTCATGGTAAAAAAGTAATGGCTTTCATGTCTAAAAGGAGACTGGCCTACTGAGAGAGGAATGTCATCACCATGGCATGACTATGACATATGAATCTTCAAAGAGTGTGTCCTGCTCATGCGGATTGTTTTTTTACGTTCTACAAGGTTACTGACACACCTCCCAGGGGCATGCATACTGTACATTGGTCATCTCCAAAAACTTTTTCAGTTATTCCTAAACTGTCTTAATGACTAGCAACACTGGTTTTATGGACCCTGGATATCTACAAGGTTCTTGGTCAGGTCTACGTGGGTCAGGTTTTGAATAGAAGACCTTTTCTGTAAACAGCTCTGTTAATACAGTATATAATGTCCTGTCTCATGTCATAAGCTAAAATGTTAATTGTTAGTGTACACTCTTTTTAACATATTACAATATGCATAGTCACTTATTTTAGAAATACTGCCCATAAAGGTCTATGATACTCAAATATGAAGTTTTCCATTCTTTTCTTAGTCACATTTACATTCATCAGCTGTAACTGCTTTTACACTTTAATATAAATATTATACTGGAAAATCTAATATTTATCTTGTTTTGCTGTTAATTATGACGCAATCCACATTATTTCCTGCAGTATATGGGGCAAAACTTTATTCCTTAAAGCATTCCTACACATCTGCAAAGCATTTTTGATTGAAACACACACACACCATAAAGGTACAGAGGGTGGAAGCTGCTAGCACTTGATCATTTTATAACAGCTCTGGAGTGGTTTTCACTTCAAATAAAGGGTGTGTGTGTGAGTGAGAGCAATTGAGAGATAAAAGAAAGGCAGAGAGCAAGACTGAATGTGGATGATATGGAAATGCTCATGCAGATGCTAAAACACTAAAGCATCAATAAAGACATGCTGAAAAGCTCATCATTGATTCTCGTAATATACTTTAACACTCCAGCATGAGCGAAGTTGCTTCGATCTGAAGAGTGTGAAATCTTACATTCATTCCACCTTCCCCTTAACTCATAGCAAGCAATCACTTTCTGTCATCAGCAACACACAGGTTACATCAAATCATTAACTGACCCGTATGCCCCCCATTCTGAACAAATGGGCAAATAATATAAGAATAGATTGCATAATTTAATAAAAAATTACATTATGATATTTTAAAGGCTTGTACTGATATAAATAATTGTTTTCATTATTCAATTTAAACAAGCCACATTACTATCAATTAACAACTTAATATTGTTTAAGCTGCAGTCTTCTGTAAGTAACATTGTAAAGATGCCAGGAATTGAAGGCACAAGCAGATTCAGGTGCAGACCATTATTCTCAGAGGGATTAGAAGATATTGTAACTACAAACAGCAAATATGAAAAGAAGGCGAAGAAATATGAACATGAGCTAAGCAGGAACACAAAGTAACAACAAGTAACTATGACAACTGCAAGACAAGAACATACTCAAAAAAACAACAACATAAATATTAATGCAAAACAAGACACAAGGAAACACAAGTGCATGCAATCAGTGACATGTGATGTACAAGAGCAGATGGGTACAGGAGTCATAGTCCCACACTGCAAGACGTGACCAACACCCAGTTTAACTTAGAACTATCCAGGAGCTCCTCTGGATGTTGGGCGCTGCAAGGAGCTGACATGGCAGCCAACCTAGCACAGCACAAGCTAGAAGGCTAAGTGGCAGCCTCTCAAACAACATCCAAGCCAGAGGACAAAAAAGCACTATTAATTTAGTCACTTTATCTAATTAGCCAATCATTAGGAAGCAATCCAATGCAAAAAAAATAATAACAATCATGCATATAAGGACGAACAGATTCGAGGAGCCATCCGAATTGATCAAAAAATGTGCTCCTGTTGTGTCAAATCCACTTCGGCCTCTAATAGGAATGTGGAGGTCTTTAAGCACCATGCCATTTTGGTTGACAGCATTGCCATGGCTGTCACCACTTCTCCCTGACCCACAACCCCTATCCCAGGAGACACACACACATAGTACACACACTCTTTGAACACTAGTTAGCCTAATCTGCTGATCTTTGGACTGGGAAGGAAACCGAAGCACCCAGATGAAACCCACCAAGCAAGAAGAGAACATGCATACTCCATGCACACAAAGACAGAAATCATCTTTGGCTAGAAATCAAGCCCTGGAAGTGCAAGGCGACAGTGCTAATCACTGCCCACGCTACAATTAACATTCTTACAAATTTCCTTAATTTAATCCTTGCTCTGTTGTAACTGTTACATCATTTTATACTATAACTGTAATAAAGATTTGCACATTTAATTTCTTTTTTTATTAATATAACACAGTACATCAATAAAAAAAACTCAAATGCTATAAAAATTATATTGCACTTGGTGTATTATTTAATTCCTTTATTTCGGTCTCAAAATTAAAAACAAAAACAAAAAAAAAAAAACAGTGTGTATGTCAGCTGTCCCTTAAGGAGAATATAATTTGAGGAGAACATTTAGAGAAAGGCATGCATAAAAAAATAAAAAAATAAATTGTGAAAGCCAGCAGGTCACCCACCTCATATACATTAAACTGGGACTGGCCTCTGGACAATTCTCTGTAGCTTGTGCTAAACTCTCCAATGAAATCATGGCTAAATGTGTACACATGCATTCAGACAGCCATATGGAAATAACACACACACACGCGCACACACACACACACACACACACACACACACACACACACACACACACACACACACACGGAGAAATTCATTTTAATATAGAGTAGAATAATTTGCTAATCTCTTCCATAAAACATGCAATGAATATACAGAATTTCTTGCAGCTCAAAATAAAACAGGTTTATCATCAGTTTAGATGTCATTTAACACTTAGTTTTGTTGTTAATTTTTCTGAAAAAAACTACATGCAAAACACCATCATGTTTCATTCCTGCACTCACTAATCGACTCATTATAAAAATATGCACTAGATAAACATACTTAGTGTCTCCATTCATAGTGAAAAGGCTGACATAACCCAAATTATTACCAAATTATTTCAGTATAACATTGCAAAGAAAAATTAAAGATATCTTATATATGTCCCTGTTTGAAATCTGCATAAAAAATATCTTGCAGCTATGTACAGGGAGACAAGTAGTGTCTGTTTGTTTTTGGATAATAATGCTGCCTAATTTCTTTTTGCCTCACTTTGTAAATCAATTAGATTCCAATTGTCTCATTTAGCTCTCTACTAATGTACAAATGCTTTTTTATGTTTCATTATCTAAAATCCAGCTTCAGCCAACTGGAGATGTATATTAAACTCTTCCAAGTGGTAACTAAAGTTATGCTTTGGTTAATTAATTGTTACCATTCTGATTATGTTGAAATGTTCATATTCTATTCATATAACTAGGTGCTTTATTTCCCATTGCACAGAAATGTAAATAAATAGAAATAAATAAATGAATGAGGAAAATATTTAAAGAAATATTCCAAACCTCTACTCAAGTTTGACTCTGACAAAATAAAACAATGTAAATAAAAGTTTTTTTCTTTTTTGGGAAAAAAAATCTAAACAAACTTCCTGATATAATTGATAATTGGCCAATAAAACAGATGCATTTAAATAAATTCAATATTAAAATCTGAGTTCTAGTGACTTTGAATGGTTTCAACACTTTACCTGCCGTCTCTGTCCCAGTCGTACACTTCAATCTTGATTGTTCTAAAGAGAGAGAAAGAGAGAGAGAGAGAGAGAGAGATGTCAGCTTGACCACTGTACACTGGTCTCATTTTACACCAGCCTTTCTTTTTTTTCTACCATTTTTGCCTCAATCAGTATCTAAAGTATCTGAAGATGAAGTATCATGCTCTTAGCAAGTAAGTCATTTTCCATCGACTCTGGCTATCATCTCCTACAGCACTTTTACATTTTACTATTCACTGCATGGGCAATCATGACAAGTAACTGAGAGATACAGAGAAAGAGATATGAATCATGGTCTCATATACTACAAAAGCTAGTCATTAGCGTTAGATGAGCAGTGAATTGGTTTCTTCGGAGCCCGCGGAGAGCGGTAAGGTTTTAAGTGCTGCACAGAGCCATTTAAAAGGTAGAGCCCTTGTGTGCAAAATAGGGCTAGATTTCTTCTGGACAGCTTAACCTCCATTTATATGAATGATCTGTAAAACTGCCAGATAATAGGAGTTTAAGGATACGAAGGGGTTTGCACTCCTTGGTCAGGGTTCAGAGGCTTTTGTTCATCATAAATTTTCAGTTTTATCATTTCTTGCATCGCAAACTTAATTTAAACCCTCACTTTTATATAAATCACAGATATCACCACTCTAACTGTTAGCAGCGGCACAACAAATAAGCATGCAACACACATTTCTTGTGTCAAAATTCACAAGCACTTTGCTTTGCTGTATTCTAACAATGGCCTGTCACTAGAACTAACATGACAGCACGACATTCAGTACTTCTCTACATGAGTGCACTACAGGCTCTTATCTCCATAAACACACCCCTACGGTCCCCTAAACTTAACCATTTTAAATTACACATGAAGCAGAAGCTGTGGGCTATATGCATGCACGCACACGCACACGCACACACACACACACACACACACAAAAGCTTGGACACAAGTTCTGATTAATTTTCTACATTCCAGAATAATTATATACATTATAAAGACAAAAGGATTTGGCCAAACCTTCAATGACATTATATCCAAATACAAATATATTTCAATATTAGGTTGGTCCCCCTTTCCCAGGTATAACTGCTTTCACTCCCCCTGGAAGGCTTTCCACAAGATTTTGGAGTGTTCCTATGGCAATTTATGCCAATTAATTCTATACATCATTTTTGAGGACAGGCACTAATCTTGGACGAGAAGGCCTGGTTCGCAAACTCTGCTCCAGTTCATCCCAAAGATGCTTGATGGAGTTGAGGTCAGGATTGTGCGGGCCAGTCAAGTTTTTCCACACTGTACCGTTTCTTTATAGTCCTTGCTTTGTGCACTGGGATACGGTCATGTTTAAATAGAAAATGGCCTTCCCTAAACTGTGCCACAAAGTTGGAAGCACAGAAAAAAAAATGTGATTCATCATACTAGGTCAACTGTTGCTCTTTGGTCCAGTTCTAATGCTTGTGTGCCCAGGCACACTGGAACAACATGGGCACCCTGACTGATCTATGTCACATTTGTGACAAACTGTGATGCACTGTGTTTTGAAATCCTTCCATCAGAATGAACTTGTTAACTTTATTTAGCTATTTACAATAGCATTTTTATTGGATTAAAAACACGGGCCAGCCTCTGCTCCTGCTGGATAAATGAGCCTTTGCCGGTTTTCCTTCATTGGAGCATGTTGGTAGATCCTGACTACTGCAGACCAGGAACATCCCACAAGAGGCTTCCAAGAGTTCCTTGGGTTTGTCTAGCCTTTACAATTTGCCCGTTGTCAATGTCACCCAAATTCTCATGATTGTCCATTTCTCCTGTTTTCAACACATCAACTTTAGGGACAAAATGTTTACTTGCTGCCTAATATTCACTTTCTGCCTTCCAGGTGACAGTAGCTGTAGCGAGACAACTGATGTTGTTCACGTCACCTGTCAGTGGTCAAACTGTTATAGCTAATCGGTGAATATGTATGTGTGTGGTGTCAAGAGTAACTACAAAACTGAGACATGCCTCTGTTAAACACATTTTTGCTGAGGTCCTACCTGTCATAGTCTCCATTGCACAAGGCTCTGACGGGGATCTTGAAGGCCTGCCATACTGGGTTCAGGGTGTTCTTCACCACCTCTGTCTTATGGCAAATGGTGAATCTGTCACAAGCACAAACACCTCAGTCATACACATTATAAAGTACTGTCAAAAGGTGAAATAAATAATATTAATTTCCACATGGGTACACCAATTCCTGGCATTTACCACATACATAGACAGGCCAATTCATGGCTTAACCAATGTAACAGTGATTATAAAGCTTCCTATTTGGTGATTGTTAAGTCCATGGCTAAGTTAAAACCATTTGCAGACAAAAAAACTATTTAAAGAATTCCTGTGCATACACAATAGACATTGATGTATACATAAACTATATTCTTATTGTACAGGTTATATTAGTTCATGTAGAAGCCTAGCAATAAAAAGCATAATGTAAAGTGTGTAAAAAAGTGAGTTAGTTTCTCATGAACAATTATCTGAGCTATTTGTTCGTTGTTCAGGAATGGCATGCAAACAGTGCATGCTTTAGCAACCAAAAAGAAAATTCAAATTTTAAAATTCTAAGGTTCTATTCTATTCTAACACACGTGCGCGAGGCGAACCTTCTCGATCTTACAGCACACCACTGTCTTAATAAAAGGAATGCACCAATAGCAAAGTAATGCAGAGTGACAGTTACTTGGATTAGTTGCTGTAGTAACTAAGCAGTGCTTGGAATTAGCCTACTGTATTACATGAAAAAAAAATCAGACAAGCTTGTTGAAATTAGGCATGTGCAATTATGGCTACAAAAATAACAGTAGGTAAAATTGGCTTAAGCCCAACAAAAATAGCAATACCCTTAAAACCAAACAAAAAAAACAAAAAAATAAACAAAACAGAAAAAGCTCAAGCAAACAGGAAACACATCCAGGGAACCAAAATCCAGAATGACCACTGGCATACATGCAATGCACTAGAGAAACACTGGGGGTTTAATGAGACAAACTAAACTGAGGTTATAAATGACAGGTGAGACTCATTAAACACTACAGCCATGGGAATAGAGAACAATATAATTATAAAAAGGCAAGGGATGTTAGACACAGTTTACACAAAAAACAAAGAACATGAAAAACAGAATACTGTAGTACTAAACAATATACAGTACATACAACAAACGCATTTACTCAGGAAGATCTTGGCCACGTGCTTATTCATGCAGTTATCCAATTGGCCAATCATCTAGTAGAGGCACGTTGGATAAAATCATGCACTTTCACCTAATATGCTTTACATAAAGTTTACATTAAACATAAGGAAGAAATGTTATCTCAATGACTTGGACTATGAGAAAAAACAACAACAAAAAAGCATTAAATAATCAGCTACTGTACTTTTGCATGCAGAAAAGACTAGAGCTAAACGGTAACTGAAATGACCATTCTTTATAACCATGAGTAGCAGAAAAGCATCTAACAATGTATACGTCAGACATGTGAGTTCAGAAGGACTACAGCAGCAGATTACCACAACTGGTTCCACTTTGACATATGTCAACAATTCACAGCATGAATTAGCTACTGCCAACCCTCGAGCAATTATGTAGTACAATCAGGTTAACATGGACCACAATCTTAAAGCATTCTCCAGCACTTATAAAATCAATACCATAGAGAACTGTGACTGCGTTGACATCAATAATGGGTCCTACTCAGACTGTGTTGCATTAGCATAGCATTATGAGTAGGAATGGAGATCACCAGTCACCACGTGATACAAGATTCTAATGTTCCCTAGGTAACGATTGTACCTATAAAATTGTAAAATAAAGACAGTTTAATCCCAATTAAATATTACATTTTCTCCCAGAATGGTTAAAATTTAAAACCTTTAAAAAAGGGCAATGATTAATTCAAAGTAGCCCGACCAAGTGCAGCATTTAAACAATACAAACTAACTTCAAAGACAATTTAGCAAATAATTCACTCCTATAACATGGGATAAAAATGTCAAAATAGTTCAGAGTGTATCGCCTGTTTGATTTTAAAGAAACGGTTACGTTTTATTTTTTATCAAATGACTTCCGTCTTAAAACCTGACATGATAGTGACTAATACAAGTGGGGCCTCTAACCTGCACAATTTTTGACAAATTTGCAGTCACAGTGTTTTGAGACTGTGTAAGCGTGTACAATGAGTGGGTTAAGACTCGTTCGAGTTAGGAAAAAGGGAAAACGGTGGCTTTTAACCTGTGCAATTCATGTAATGTGCATTTCTGTTGCACTACTCAGAAGCTTCTACGCTCAGTACAGAATCTTTTATATCTGAGGCTGATCGGCTGATCACTAGTCACGACCAATCAAACTGAAAACCACTGAATTCTTGTCACAGCCGATCAACCGGTTTTTCTCTATTACAAATAGAAAAATATAACTGAATCAATCCCCCCCCCAATCTCTTTTTATTAGCACATTCTCCTTGGCCTTCAGAAACAGGACTTCAAAAACCGTCCCTACCTGCACACAACAAAGACGCAACAGTAACATCACAGCATGTGATGTTACTTATAGACATCACATGCTGCTCATGCAGCTTTTTTTCGTTACTCAGCTGCACACAACCCTCTTTTTTATCCACCCATCCCACACGAACAAGTCATAAATACCTCTTATTATCTTGTTTCAGGGCTATAGTAAAGACAGCAGCTTAGGTCAATATTCTGCAGCTATTAGGTCGAGGAAAGGCGGTATCCATCACTGTTGTGAGTTCAGCCACCTCATTTGTATGTTCTGAACTAGCAATCTGCGAATATGGATTTTTCACTGCCCACAGAGCATTTAAAGAGCATAATGACAGTGACCTTACAGTGCACTAATTGAAACACAGGAGTCATGCTTTTAGGGACAAAATGTTCCACTTTTCCAATTAGCAACAAAAAAAACAGGAATAATGAACAGTTTCTAGATGACAAATTTATTATACGTCATTTAACAAATGCCCTTATTTTGATTTTATATATATTTTCTATTGTTATCCATTTTATTCTTCATGTCCGATGTGGACAACCTTATAATCTATGTGGCAATGTACCCCAAAAATCATTCCAGTACCCCTCTGAAAATGATAACAGTCTAAGTCAACTGTGATCAGCTGCCAAAACAAAGGCTGATTGGCCGTCTTAGCCAGCTGGTAAGTGTTTATAGAACAGTGTGTAATTACATCTACTAATGGTGCATAGGTAGAGTATAGTAATGCAATTCATATGTTTTCCTAAGAAAGCTGAGAAAACAGCCTTCCACCTGGTAAAGATGGTCTACCAGTTTGACACTGTCTTTCTGTATTTTGTAGATTTTGTCAGCAGGGTAGTTGGATTATCTACAGCAGAGGAAAACCACACCAGTGCTACTCCTATCAGCTAAGAACGGGAAACTGAGGCTACAATTTTCATTGGCTCTCCAAATTTGGACAACAAAAGACTTGGAAAACATTGCTTGGTCTGATGAGTCTTGAACAACATAAACACCATGAACCCATACACCTGCTTTGTATCAACCATTTAGGCTGGTGGTTTTTTAGCATAATGGTTTGGGGATATTTTTTTGACATACCTTTGACCCCTTAGTACCCAATAAGCATTGTTTAAATCCTACAGCCTACCTAAGTCTTGTTGCTGACAATGTCTATTCCTTTAACTTTCTCCAACATGACAATGATTTGTCTGTACTCAAATGGCATCCACAGTCACCAGATCTCAATTCAAAGTGTTGTCCCTTTACTTTATACTGTCTGTGAAACGATCTGCTGCCTCTTACTTAGAGCTTAAGTAACACTGTCGTGCCACAGTATTCTCATGATTTAGTTCCTTAAATTGCATGGAAAAAGGACAATCTAACAATTTTATTTGCAAGAAAGTTAGCCAACTCACGTTCCGTCCTCGTTGCTGCGGTAAAACACAAGGAAAGGGTCAGACTTGCCAAAGAAATCCTTCTTGTCCAGTTTGTTGCCGCAAAATTGCATCATTACAGATTCCTGCAGAAAAGGGATAAAACCACTATAGCACTGGTGCAAAATAATTAAGCATTTGGCAATCGCCTCATTTTGAGCAGATGATATTGTGCGCTTGCAAAATGGTCTGGCACAGTCTTTTAGATTTGCTTGACTGAAGCCAGGTGGCAAAACTAAGGAGACAAATGAGAAATCCTTTTTGACAAGCATACATATGTGGACACAAAGACTGGCATGTGCACACACCTTCTTTACTGTCAGAGTGTCATCTGGTTACATACTGTATAGTGAATGTACTGTAAACTACAAGTATATAATCTGCACAAGTGTGTATTCATGGCACAGCTGGGATTCCTGGCCCAAAAAACCTTGGCTGTTTTGCCAGTCTGATTTGTTGTTATATGTGCAGTTTGGAGTCACTGAGACACCACGGTTCAGAGATGAGCCAATGGGAAATACTTAAACTAAATGCAGTTTCCAACACTGAGAGCACCTACAGTATAGCCAACCAGCTTTAGACAGCTTCTGTAAAGACTGTTGACTAGCATAGCTTGATTAGCACATTTGTCATTTTCCTTAGTTTGATGTTTTGCCACTTTTATTTGTTTTTGTATGTGGAGATTTGAGGCAGTGAGACGCCACTATCTAGGGATGAGTGGAAATGGAAATACTCAAAAGTGTCATTTAAAGCAACTACAGTACAAAGACTTGATATAGTGTAATTCAATACTCAGGATGACTTACTCTGCAATTGTTTAGTTCTTCAGCCTTCACAATAACGGTGCCGCATTTCTTCCCTGGAATGCCACTGTTGATGGAAAGAGAAATATGTTTGGCTTTTGGTTTAACATTTTAGCAAAAGGATTATTAATGTTTATTCAAGCAATGCTGAATAATAATTCTGGTCATTCTGCCTGGATTCTAGAAACTAGACCCCCCCCCCCCCCCCCAGAAATAATAAAAAAAAGAATAATAAAATAAAAAAATTTAACAGTTTTCCCCTCAACTGTTTTCCAAACGTTAACAACTCATGCATGGCAAGCTATGCCCTACAGGCTTATGCCCTAAGCCCTGCAAAGGCAACACAGTCCATGGTGTTTTAAACCTTTTCCTTCTGAGACTGCCTAGAAAATTTGAGAGTGAAATTTTCATTTGTGACACAGAGAGGAAACAAACATAAGCAGCAATCAACTCATTTATCTTAATTCACTTTATCCTGGCAAGGGTCATGGAGATCTGGACCTATCCTAGAAATACTGGGCACAAAGTGAAAATATACCCGCAAAACAGAAATCCCAGAGTAAAACAAAATGGAGAAAAATGCAATGCTCCACCAGGACTAATTTATAATTCATTTCTACTAAAGGGACTGTTTATATTATTTGCACTTGACCCTGACCTCTATTTAAACAAAGTGCAAGTGTTTAACTGCAACTGACAGTTAGTAACCGACAGTTAAACGGAAAGTTAGTGCATTAGGACGTACACATCAAACATACCACGTAGTTCCCTTGATCAGATGTCGGAGAGTGATTCATACTTGTGTTAGGAACTAGTTCACTTCGTAGGCATAAATAAAAGAACACTGATAGTTCAAATGCTATTCGGAATGACTTAAAAACAATCATTAAAGAGTCAAAGTATTTTTTTTTAAAATAACAATATTATCAGAAAGTTGAAGATGTGAATGTGTTTTTTGGCAGCCAGTTGCTCTCTCTGCAGTACTGCAGACCATACTGACCTACTTTCCAATCAAATTGCTTTGACAGAACTTCATATCTGTTGAAAATAGATAAACTCTATACGGTGAGTTTATTTTTTGTTAATAATAAAGAGACCATAAACATCTTAAAAGCAAGAAGATGGTTAAGAAAAGCCTATAAAAGAACATCAGTTTGGAAGGATTCTACCAACAGCTGCTGTGACCCTACAAAGTCTGTTAATCTGCAATCATTGTAATGGAAGACTTTTTTCTACACAGGCGTTAAAGTCAATCTGTAACATTTGATTGTGCAGAATAACCAAAAAACCTTTATTTCACTATATAACCACCTGTTACAGGAATGCACTTTAAAGAATGATGATCCCGGCCAAGGAATGATTCTTTTATTCAATACCTGGCTAGGGCTGTCCTTCTTCATTCAAATGCTTTACTGCGGCTAAAAGTCTATTCGCCGCACTGGGCTTGAAGTTTTCTGTAAATGTCATTTGGTGTTGGGGTGTTTTATATTTGGCTTAAACGGACCTCACAGTTCTAGTTGCCAATTCCTTTAGTTTTCTATTTTTCAGGCTTGATATGTATATGACTATTTGAATATGACTTTTTTTGAAATTATGGAATGAAAAGGTAAATTCCGATAAACCACACATACCTTAACTATTTTGGTCCTAGCTATGAACATAAAAAAGCATGTCAGTGGTGCATTTAAACTTTCAGATACTACTACATGTATGTGTATAAAAGAACTTCAAGCTTTAAAATCCACAACTAACTCCGTTCAGCACTCAGTGGGAGGTTGAGAGTTCAGCAGGAAGTCTGGTTTGACAAGTAAAGTAACAGTGCTTTTCTCCTGCTTCTCTCGATGAACACTGAGAAAACAGAATGTTGAATACCCACGCTGTCAGCTGTGCACCCTGCCTATGCTTGAGCATTGTTATACCTTCACCTTGAGTCTCAGTCTGTAACAGAACTTAACATTTATAATTTTTAATAAAGGCTGGTTGTTTTCATTAGCTGTGGCATTTAATAACCCATTTTTTTTAAACTGCAGCTGTATTTTTGCACATAATTTCCAAGATAAAAAAGACTAGGCTAAGATCCACAACAGTTTCCTTAAGCGTTTCTTCTTAGGGTTTCATATCGGAGCCGACTGCACGGACACAAATATAAAGTTTATTAAACTCTACCTCTTATACCGCTTGCTACAGAGGCACGACTGGGATTGTGTCCAATAAAATAAGAATCATTTCTTTTAAGAATGTTTACACAGTAGTAGAAAATAAGTAATAAAAAAGGGCATAACCTAAAAGGCATCTAAGCTTTCTGGTAAAACTTTATAATACATTGATTTAATTCAGTTCCTTGTCACATTTGGCACAGTGCAATAATTTCTTAATATATTTTTTCTTGTATATACATACCAGTCAGGAAGCTGGGATTAGAGCACAAGGTCTGCTAGGACACAGTGCTCCTGGAGCCGATAGGGTTTTGGGCCTTGCTCAAAAGTTCAAAAATGGCAGCTTGGTAGAGCTGATGGTCCTAAATGTACTTATGGACCTGGTTATCACCTTAATGCTGTTTTTATTCCCCAATGGCACTGGCTTATTTCAGGACTCAAATTGTGAAACAGTGCTCCTGGGATCATGGGGAATCATTTTCACACATGAACTGTCCACCACAGGCAATGCACATTGGGAAGTGAGTTACTGTCTAGATCCCAAGCAGGATACACTTGTACCGAACCCCATATTACCAGGCCATCAGATTGTTTTAACTCTCTTTTGAAAGCCCTGACATGGAACCTGTAGAACTTGAGTGAAGCTGGGCTTTCATGAAGTCACAACAGATTCAATGTACTGTGTCTTTATGGGCTCAAAGTTTAACACTCATTGGACAACAAGGTTTTAATACATTATTTTGGGTATTATATTATTATTATTATTATTATAATTATAGTAAAATTGAGTAGAGAAGTTCAAACCTCATAACCTCTTCCTTTTGTGCATTTAGCTGTGCAGTGCAGTGTAACCTTAATGGCTACATAATAAGTCTACAGAATTTTGCAGAAAATGAATGCAAGTGAAATTTATTTTTATAAACATGGTCACCCACTTCAATACTTCAGCCGCTGGAAAGGGTGAGTGATTCATCAACGATGGTGTGATACTACGTAAGTGAGGTTAGGGTAAATCGCAAAGTGTAAATATGTCGTGCAAAAATATGATTTTAAACATAATGTTATGGGCAAATAAAAACATTAATGCATGTTTTTAAAATAATTTATTATGATAATATGTATGTATTCTCTGGCAAACGAGTAAACATTTTACTTTTTTGTCTATGTATTGTATTGTGCCAAATGTTTGGACAAATGGCCCTAAGTAAATACATAATCTCTGGCAGATTTTTGTTTCATATTATTGCTATAGTATAAATTCATCCTCTCTAATGGCATTGTATTAATGCTGGCTTAATGGCATAAAAACCCTGAGCAAGTTAAACATCACAATTTATAGTATTTCTTCATTATTTTTTTCAATTATCCCTAATTTTATGATCCATGGTTAACACATAGAAGCATAAAAGGTTTAGAAGCAAACTGTAGAACTACTGCTATTTAAGGTATAAAATCAGCCTCATAAATATTCAAAATATTTAAATTGCTTGAGAAGTATTAATTCCAACAGAATACTTTAAGAAAGTGCTAGTAAAAGCAATAAATGACATTTTTTCCATTATATTCAATCTGTTTTATACACTTCAATAATTCTGTCTCACTGCATTAATATTTCAATAATCAGCTGGCAATCTGATCTGACAGATATTAGCTTTTACCTCTTTCCTCTGTACTTAAACCTTTCATATGGAAGCTCCAATCTCTAATAGAACTGGCTGTAATAAATCCTAATTACATCAGTATGCATTCCATCACCCACCAAAAAAAAGCCTACACATTAGAATAAACTGTGTAATCATGCAAAATCCCATGTCCAAGCAATGAATCAGAGATGTGCTATTCTTGGTCTGATTTCAGGAGTTTAATTAAAACCTTGCTCACTTTAATTATACAGTGAGGTCAGTTTTATTACTGGAATCTTTCTAACTCCTCTACATGGCAGTGCGCAAACTTGATGCATAAGAAACATGCGGACTGGCATGCAGAAAAAAAAATGCCTTATATATTTCGGATTTCCTCACAGTGACATTCTTACACTCTTTCCTTAAAACCTCTCACACACACCTAGTGATTGCACTCATTTGCACATCACTTAAGGAGTTACAGCGTACATACTCTGCTAGAAGGTAAAAGCAGTGGAATGTAACAATACAAAAACACGCTTAGTGTCGGTCTGTTTCATGGCAGTGAAAAGCAGGCCAACAGGTGGCAGACTAACTGTTGCACCCTGTCAGTCAAGAAAATCCGTGGAGCGTTCAACCATTCATAACCTGACCTGAAAAACAACACGAAGACAGCAAGAGGGAAAAAGCAGTGCACAGGTCTCCATGACAACCCCAACCATTAAACTGGGCAAAGAACCCCAGCAGAGATAATGAATATATTTCTGCATGAATATATTCGTGCACCGGTGCCTCCTGGACATGGGCTCATCCATATTTCACTGAGATAACTTTGTCACCTGAAAAAAGGTAAGACTCAAAGCAAGGGCTGCTGTGGGAAGACCAGACATGTGAACAACTTGTTACAAAATCTATGAATAACTTATTTTAATAATACAGTAGCGTGCCAGTGAGAGTGTAAATCACAGAAATGTGGAAGTGAAAGTGGACACCGTTCATACTATTACTAAATTACTATTGAGTTTATTCAAATTACATCCTTAAGTTATGTCATTTCTACAAATAATCCTTTTTATCTATTTTTTTCTTTTTTGAAATTTTCCATTTCAAAAATTAGAAATATAAAATTCATATGTGAAGTCCAACGTGATTATCCATATTCAGATCATTTCCAGGCTAATACACCTCTGTTACACTTGGACAGGGTCTATGAGGCACATCAAAAATTATATACTGTGCTGATTGTTAAATATGGATACTTGATTGATAGTAATGTATTACGCTGCGATGTAAAGTTTTGTTAGTTTTTTTGCACAATTAAGAATGTCTTTTTATAAACCACACAGACAAGTGAGACTACTGCAGGATATAATGTTAGACAGATACATTATACCCTACATTCTCATTTAAATCTCTAACACGAGTATGATTACTATGTATAATAATTTTAATCAGTTTTTCCTCTTCTAACAAACAATAACAAATGTCCGGAAACGTTGTTGTTCTTAGATTTTCATTATTATAATTTTAAACATTCAAAACACTACAAAAAAAGGATTTCAGGAACAGTGGTGGCTCGGGCGGTTAAGGCTTTTGGTTGCTGATCAGAGGCTCAAGGATTCAAACCCTGCCACCAACGGATCACCATAGCTGGTTCCTTAACCCTACATCCCACACAACCCAGCCAGATGTGCTCATGTAGTGATGCGTACAATGTGGGCAAAAAACAAACAAACAAAAAAATCTGGCTTTGTGAAGCTTTAATATATTCATATTATTCCTTACTTACTCTCACTTGCCGTCTATACCACTTTATCCTGTATACAGAGTTGAGGGCAGCCTGGAGTCTATCCCAGGAGACTTACTGCAGGGCACGAGGTGCGGTATACCCGTGACCCCGTAGAATAACTTTGTAATGTACTTACACTTAGTCAATTTACCTAAACATGTCTGTTTAACTATTATTATTCAATTTTGTTTAACTTAGATATTTCACTTGAGGTGAAATTCTGTAATTAATTTTAATGTCCTCATACATAAATCACTTTTTTACAGGTAAGGCTGTCAAAAACTCTGGTAATCACTCACATACTGTAGGCCAAAAAAAAAAAAAGGTTTCGAAAATGTTTTTTAAAAAAGGCCATAATCACCATTACTTCATCACTATTCACTCACACATATATGCTCATTTTTTTGCCACACAGAAACGCACACACATAGACACCTTAACACATCCCCTTAAATTCCTCTCTACACTGTGAAACTACCTTCCTAAAAGTCCTAATCAAGACACATGAATTTACAATCAGCTCCCCGACAGAACAAGCTAATTAAGTACCGGCTACACTGCCGCGGAACAGCTGTTTTTCGGATCGACTCACGTTCAATTATCTCACCCCCACCCCCTCATCAGTACGGATTTGAATGAAATAACAATCATCATTAAAAGCAATCTAGATGCTCAGCTCAAGTCCCTCTCCCTTTTCCACTCCAATTTCTCACTCTGTCTGATTTAAAGATAGCAGCTCAATAAGTGACCTTTACATCTAAAGAAAAAAAAAATCCCTACTTGCAGTGTTTTGTCTAACTAATCAAGTCTGTCTTTTTTTTTTTCTTACTGAGACTTATTCTCCCACAACGTATTGTACTGCCATTCAGCCATACAAATAGCTTACCTGTGCTCCCACTTAACCTGGAAAAGTGGATTCACAAAACAGAGAATGTGTACAGTATACACAAGTAATACGTTGGCGCCTGTGTGTTCTAGCTTAATTATTTAACTCCCTGCTGTGAGTCATGTTCAGCATCATGTTAAACTGCTTGCATGGGCAATATGAAGTAAACCCTACTGGGGTTTACATAAAACAATAAGGAAAGTACAGTAGGTTGAAAGGTGAACCACTTGATAAGACTGGGAAGGAAAACAACTATGAAGTGACATGAACAGATCCCTAAAGAAGAGAAATTGTCTTAGCTTACAAAAAAGCCAATTATTTGAACTCCTTTTAAGCAAAAGCTTTTTATTCAAAATCTGATGATTTTGTTGATTTAGACTTTTTTTTAAAAGGGTTTTGTAAAAAGGTTTTGCATGCAAAAATTCTAAACACTAATCCACTTGATGCCCTAGTTTCAATTATAAACACACACACACACACCTCTCTCTTTGTCCCCCGCCATCCACTGACAGCTCTGCAGAGGCACGCTGAGACACTTCTCATTCTGTTTTTTCCCCTCTCCTTATGCAGAAACTCCTGAATGCAAGGCTGGTGTGCTGATTAAACTGTATAATTATCTGTAATTAACAGTCATTAAGGTTGTTAAAGGTGCCCCCCATCAGGGTGGAGGTGCAGGTGCATTGGCTTGCCATGGTTTCACCATTCTCAATAACATTTCCCCTTAGCTACCACAACTTTCAGGAGATACTCCATCAATAAAATATAAGCTACTGTATATACTGTAGGCACATAGGCATGACCAGGAAGTCTGCCATGCTAACTTTTGCTTCTTTAGTTTTGTACTGGAGTTATGAAACTGATGATGCTAACAATGAGGAAAGGTTTATACTGTAGCTGCCAGTTTATCAAGGGTTAACCAACAAATGATTCCTGACTTCCTGACACAACCCTCCCATTTTACCTGGGCTTGGGACCGGCACTGTATCCAGTGGCTGGGGTTTGGGCACTGGCTGGAAATGAACCCGGGCCTTTCGCATGCCAGGTGAACTATACTTTGTGCATATTTGGATAAAAAAAATATAAATAAACTGTATTATAATATTTATTGGCAGCAAAGAAGCACAAGAGCTTAAAGTTTTAAAATAATTGGTTTTCAAAAAGGCTACAGGCTTTAAGCTTTGTCAGAATCTGCAAAATACGCTAATAAAAGGTTCTAAAGGCCTTTAAAAGGTTTTGCTCTCTAAAGGGATATTTGTTGAGGCTCAGCTGTGGAAGTGCTTTATTTTACTGTGATTTTACTGCAGTCAGCTCTGCATCCAGGGCAGGTGATGAATTACTTAGCAAACAGTCGCATATGCTACAGTGAAAGGTGTGTGGCCTCGATCCAAATTGCTTATTGATTTAGTGAAGCTGGGCCAGTAGTGGTGATCTGTCTGAAATTCTTGGTTGAAAATGCCAATGCTATATTTGGCCAGTGTTCTGATCTCAAGCGCTTCAGTGGTGGTATATTCTGTCTGCATTTCTTAACTGTACTTGTTTTACAAGTTCAGCTCTTGTACATTACACACATACATATCTATATACATTAAAGAAAGGTTTTGTCTGTACATTTGTCTGTACATTTCTTAAAAACTCACTATTTCAATGATATCTTTACGTTTCATACATCAAATTCATACATTTAAAAAAAAATTCTGTCTGACGGACATAAGAACAATAAGGACAAAAAATTTTGTTGGGTAAAAGTGAAGTTATGATCAGTTATGTGCCAGATTATGCCACAGCATTTAGCGCTTTAATTTAATTTAATTTTTACTAATTTAAGGCTTTTCCCCTTGAGGTAGGCATAGCTATACGCACCACTCAACATAGCCAATCAACTTGATAGTTTATAGTGTTTAGACAGAGTATACGGAAACCACAGAAACGGCGGTAATGCACCTAAAGGCCGACAGAATCCTCAAGAAACAGAAACAAAAGCGTTACACAGTATGGCTTACTCACAAAATAGGAAGTACACTATAAAAACTTAACCTTTAATGATGAATGAAGTTTGTCTCCAGTTTGTTCTTAAACCAAAGCGCTAAAAAAAAGCAGTTATATGAAGTGCCACTATGAGATAAAACACGGGTCGTTAGACCAATCACGTCCGCAGCAGTCTGAGGTGAGGGCATATGAAATACTCGAACTGAGAGCCCAGTGTTGTGCACAGAAATTCTTTCTGGCACAGATTTCCTTCTACATAATCACTATCCATATAAATAAAAGAAAGGTTTTGTCTGTACATTGGTCAAAACAGGTTCTTTTAATAATATCTTTATGTTTCATACATTTGAGGGCCCAAAACCAGTCTCAAAAGAATTTCTGTCTGTCTGCCTGTCTGTCTGTCTGTCGTGCCAGATTTTGTAAACGCATCATGCAAAACTGTTTGAATAGAATTTAATAAAACTTTGGCAGTACTTAGGTACTTGTCTGGTAAGACTGTTGAACTCTCAGGAATAAATGACATATCACTTTATTCCTGAGCATACAGATATAATAACATTGTAGATTTAGGTTTTTTCATTTTTGATTAGTTAAAAATATTCACTTTTACTCTTGAATACATGGGTATTTTGTAAAGTTGATTCTTTTTTACTTTTATGCAAGCATCTTTTTTCACCTACTTTTAATTGAGTTATATTTTGTCCTAGAAGATGAACTTTTATAGTTTCTTAAAAAGGAATAGTAATTTAATTGGACAGTTCATATACAGGCCTTTTGCTTTACTGCTGAATATGACTTATAAATGACTACAATATGATTATAATGTTCTGTGGCAAAAATGGGGGAAAATATTATACAGTAAAATCTATTAATGGCCTTTGTATGTTTGTGTTCTTTTTTGTGTTGTAGACTACAGTAATTACACTCATGTGCCAGCGAGCATTTGTTTCTGCAGTGATAAATGAGGGGAGTCTGTTTTTGTGCTGGTTTTCATATCAGTCTATAACAGACAGGAAAGAGAAGAGGGTGCTTTATTGTACTCTATTGTACAGTTCCTTAATTCAAAGAGCACATACTGTACAGCTCATGTGTTGTGTGCTACAAAAGATATGGTTTATTAGGGCATTAATAAACGTTTATTAATTGTATTTTTGTATTTATTTTAAGGGGGTAATGACTATACATAGTTTTAAATTGTGAAAATGTTTCTCTTTTTATAGCTCTAGACTGATTGCAGTACTTGACATCCTGTCACCATTCATTGTTGACAGAGGTACAGTAACCTAAATCTGTTCGGAAAAGCAAAACTCATTAAACAGCTCTTTAGCTCTATGGACAGTATATCCACACTTACGTCAAAACTCCTAAATATTAGGGTGAAATAGAGAATTTTAATGTCCTGAGAGGCAACAAACCCTTCTTGACCCGATTGATTCAATGTTGGTCTACACATTATACTATTGTTATCTGGTTACAGAGACAATGGGAATATCTGTGAGATTCCACACCTAGAGTTTTTCCTCTAAATAGATGTTTTATCAACAGCCACCTAAATGTTCTAAGAGCTTGATTAAATATTAAATGACACTTAAAAATCACAGACCATGTTTCTAAGGCCCTTTATTGTTTTTGCTTATACAGCACATGTGAAGACATGTGAAGAAAAATGGGGTATTACTGTACATTCACACAGGTAGATAAGCCAGGTATTTATAAATTAATACATTTTTAAAGCAAAGATAAGACTTATGTTGAAAATATACTTCAATTATTTATTACTTTCCCACCAAGTCTGAAAATGTAATTGTTCGAGGGTAACCATTTAGGTTAAAGGCATATTCTCGGAACAGGCGAGTGTGGTAAGATGAGCCAAGAACTACTTTATGTGCTCAGTAACTCTAAAAGTTAATCTGGTTGTCATGGACTTTTTTTCTTCCAACACGGTGCACAATGCAGATTAAAACACTATAAGTGCTGATTTCATGTTGCATTTTGAGTTTGCCTTGTGTTTTAGTTGTAATCATGCATGATCTCTGTTTGGTTTGCCTGCATGTGTTATGACCCCTCAGTAGGAGAAACCTCCAAGTTACACAAGACACTGCTATCTACAGTTCTCCTGTTCCTTTCAGGAAACTCACACAGATGCAAACATCCTTCCCCGAAAAAGAAAGAGCATCTAAAGCCAGTCTTATTGAATTAACATTGGCTGTCTATTAGGTTTCATATTGACTATAAAGTTAAAAGCATTTTAATGGGCTAGCCACAGCATATCATGTCAAGCTATTGAATCATCATGGCCCATCTCAACCACTTTGCTCTCAGCAGATGAGGGATTAGTGCCGAACACTAAGATTCCTGACAACTTAGTTAATGCTACAACATTTTTTATAGTTTATTTTTTATCAGAAAAGCAAAAGACCAGACGAGAAGATCAAAAACGTTTTTTTACAACCGCATCATCTGTGCCAGCTTTAATAGATGAATTTATTTTAAAGCCAAGATTTTATAACCAAACTTACTAAGGCAGAATTAAATCCATTTAAAAGTTAATGGTCTAATTAAATAATTTAACTTTTTGGTAGTGCTGGGACTTAAATACATCAAACTAAACTAGTGTCTTGGACGCAATTTCAGAAGAGTCAAATTATTGGGCGGCATTAAGCAACAACTAAGGAGATTTGAAATAGCTGGAACTGGGTTAAGAACTATTAAACACATTATCAAAATTTAAAACGACTGTAATAAGAGATCTAATGTGCTTGCTAAGCATTAACTGGGAAAAAAGGGAAGATAACACTCACTCAGTCAAGGTCTATACCCCTTATTCTGTAAACAGGGTCGCAGGGGGCTTGGATCCTATTCCAGGAGACTTGGGGCATGAGGCGCAATACACCCTGTACAGGGTGCCAATCATTCGCAGGACACACACATGCACACACTCATTCACACACTACTGGCAATTTGGGATTGACAATTAGCCTAAACTGCATAATCTTTGGACTGTGGGAGAAAACCAGAGTAGCCAGAGGAAACCCACCAAGCATGGGGAGAACATGCATAGTCCATGCACACAGACCCCGTGGGGGCAATCGAACCCGGACTCTTGAGGTGTAAAAATACTGTGTCTGTAGTATAACTGATATAGTAAACAGATTTAAAGTTTTGTTGTTTAAGCTTTTCATTAGCAGAAATGTCATTATTGAAGGAGTTTAGCTTTGTAACAATGGTGTTTCTCATCACAGGAAGGTATTCTCATAAAAAAAAGTAAGTGATAACAGGTCAAGAGGACTTGTCAATAGGAACATTTAAAGTATTTATATTATTTTATCAGACTCTCTTATACAGGACTTTTTATCATAATGCATGAAATGATATTTAGGATAAAAAATGCAATACAAACAAATAATTTTAGTTATGAGAAAATCATAAGCATCACTTTTTCTCATTACTCCTTTTTCTCCTTTTTCTCATTACTTTAAATGTTTGTATTTTTTCTCCTAACTGTTAATGGAGATTATGAGAACAATTCAGAGATCGAAAGCAGAAAAAAAAAAAAAACTCCTTAGTGATGCATCCAAAAACAAACACACACACACACACACATGCACATGCTTTTACACACACATACGCACACACACACATTTATTTTTTATGGATCATCCACATACACACTTATTAACGCAGTCAATTAATGTTATGCAACACCTACTGTAAATGTTACCTTAACCTCAGGAACCCAATGTCCCAAGGTTTCCTGCTCCAGATCACACAACACTAACCAAAATAAAGCACTTCCTGAAACTAAATGAATGTAAAGAAAAACAATACTGCCCTTTTTTTTTTTTTTTTTTATTAAAAGGTATTCTAAATAACCCTTTAAAAACATTCTTTTTAATCTAACTTGGCATGGTTTACTTTAGCCACTGGCACTTGGAAACAGACATGTATAGCTGAACACATTATGGATATGGGTCTTGATCAAAGGCTTGCTCTATGGCATTCCTTACCTTGTTTACTTCTTGTTTCTTGTTTTCAATATGACAACCTCAGCAGCACCCTCGTTTCCCCTCCTGTCTATTCCCACCATTTACCAATCAACATCACCAGTATACTGATCTACTAACACCAGCCATGATCATCCATCATCATCTCACTGGTTCATGTCTTAAGGTTTTATTTAATGCTTGTATGATTCATAAGTCACTATGTGGCGTAAAAAACAAACAAACAAACAAATTAAAAAAACAGTACTCTGAAAATGGCTTAAAATTATAATCAAAAAGTCCTCCTAATCCTAGACCTATTTCTCAAGACTACTATAAAAATACAAGAAAGTCTAGCTCCTTGGCCAAATATAAAAAATGAGGGGTTGCCCAACAGTGATAACTTGGTAGTTAAAGGGACAGAACCTTGGGCCTTCCGACTATTAATGCCTTAACCACAAAGCTGCCCCTGACCTATTGTACATACAAAATGCATGGTATGCATATCTTATTCGGCAATAGCAAAGTCTTGCCAGTCATCAGTCATCTTGTATTGAAAAAGTTCTGAGCAATGCTATTCCGAATAGCCTTATTGGAATATACTGTAGTCTGCACCATGTTCCTAAATCACCTTTGAGTTGTCCTTTTATCTGAATTTGCCACTGATCGATTTCAACGAGTTATTAGATAATCTCTAAATATGCTAACCCTCTTTATTTTCATAGAACCCCCCATTTTTATAGAAAACTATAAACTCGGCTAATAAACTTCAAACTGATATGGTTTAAATATTCACAGGTGGATGAGTTAGAGGAGGAAAATGAGTAATATGGCATGTTGGCTCTTACCCGAGAGGTTTCTCTAGCCGACTCCCAAGGGAGCCTACTATTTCCCCCAAAGTACAGCACGCCTGTCCCAAAAAGTCCTGCAGAGATAGAGAAAGAGAGTGAGACAAGGACAACAAAATACGAAGACACACGGGTAAAAGAGAACTGTTATTCATTCTCGAAAAATACTGTAAAGTTGGACTTGCTGTATGCAGCTTGAGGTATGTTAACCGCAATTACTATAACCATGTGCAGTGCAGCTGTAAGTAGAGAGACATGAAAAGATCAGGGATGAGAAAGATACACAGCAGGATGCCATGATCCTTTTGGCCTTGTCGGGAATAATGGGTGGTGCCGTTTTCTTTTACTTCCCTTGATCTGATCTGCGAAATGCATGGGGACACATTTTGTCCTCACCTCTGTGCTTTAACAGCCGAAGCTTTGATAGAAACCAAAGACGGAGATCAACAGAACAGGCGCAGAGTTCTTCCAGTATCTCGCTAATGAGCTACGGCTTCCTGCAACTGCGTGAGAGGCAAAGGCAATATACGACTGTTGGCTAAGTCAGCCAAGAGGACTGTCAGGGAACTGGGCTAATGCTTTGTTTCCAAGGAAATTGAATCATGCAATAAAGGTTTAAATAGCTTTTTAAAAAAGTGGGCAACAAAATGGAGCACATCTAACAGCAATATTTTGATACCAGAAATCCATGTAACTATTTCACATGTGAAAGGGTTAGCACTGTCGCTACCACCTCCAAGGTCTGGGTTCGATTTTGCCTCTGTGTGCATGGAGTTTGTATGTGCCTGTGGTTGGTGGGTGTCTTCTAGGTACTTCGGTTTCCTCCCACAGCTCAAAGACATCCAGATTAGCCTAATTGTGTGAGTGTTCCCTGCGATGGATTGGCACCCTGTCCAGGGGGGGACCCTGTCTTGTGCCCCAAGTCTCCCCGTGACCGCGGATTCAGGAAAAAGCAGTGTAGACGATGAGTGAGTGAATGAGTGAGTAGTTCACATGTAGGTAAACAAGAAGCTTTTTATTATAGTTTCAGCTCCTGCATACTAACACTGGAATTGAAACAAAATAATGATTAATTTAAAACGGCAAAAATTAAAGGCTAATTATATACATCCATGGATAAAAAATATACTGAAAAAATTATACTGTTTATATCGTAGTAGCATGTTTGTGTGTCTTGCTGGTACGAATGTGTCACATTTAGCAACACTGCTGCGATTGTCAGACTGCTTTTTCCATGAGACACATAATTTGGGGCCAGATCTCACAGTCTCACACATAACCTTTCAAATCTTACACATTACAAAAAAAATCTTAGACATAGAACCAACCTTGGAGGCATGAATACATAAGAAATATAGAATGTTTTGTTGTGGATCTGAAATATAATTGTCTCAGCCCTTCCTCTGTGTTACTCAGATTAGCCAGTAAATGCCTGCTGGCTCCTGCAGTGGGCTAATATAACTTTGCGGTGCCACTTGTGTCATAAACATTAATGACGTACAGTACCCACAGGTTTTCTAAAGGACCTTTCTTCTGGCTAAACCACAGCATTAAACTACATTCAGATAGCTAGTTAGCTAAAGTGATTCATAGCAGACAGCTAGTGGTTCGACACCTGCAATGCGGCTGTAATACAAACTCGCCATGTCCCTAATTATGCATAACTTTATGGCTTAATACTAATGAGTTGCATAAACATTCTCCCCCACACTGTTTTCATGAATGGACCAAAACTGTTTCCACTGCAAACATGTTTATTTCTGTTCTAAATCTGGATATTTTAATATGGGCTCTATGGGGACTGACTCACTTTCGGAGCACATTTTGGCGCATTCGCATAGGACTCAGTACAGACTCATTCTCAGTACTGGAGGTTGCCCTTTGTTCTTAACTAGCCATCAAAAATATCTGAGTTATTCATATAAAATTAAATTCAACAATTATCAAGAACGCATTCTTAAAATGGACAGAGCTTAAACATCATGTCAGTGTTAAGAAGCACAGACAGAAATAGAAGACCAAGCAATTCTTATCGCAACAAAAACCATAGCCATTTTTGTCTCTAAAAAATCTGGCAAAATATTATTTCTGACTCATCCTGTTTGTCCAGCCTTATGGCAGGTTGTTTTGTGGCTCATATAAAGAAGGAACATTAGCAGACTCCAGAGACACATGCCACATCTAAAACACAAAAACACCTAGTAATTCCATCCATCTCAAGTGAACTGGTCACAAGAGGACAGATGAGATGGATAACCATTAACCCGGGATTTGCTATGTGCTTTATTCTGCAAACCTTCAGTTTTGCCACATACTGATGCAATAACAGTCAAACAAAATTATTGTCACTGGACATGTCCCTTATAAACTTAGCTAATGGTTCAAGTGATCCGCTTTACATTGCTGCTTTTATTAAACACAGTCAATCCAGTATGCACCTGTATTTGTACACTTTCCACATGGGATGGGATTACAGACTTATTTTGCAGGCAGCTAATATGTAAGCACTTACAGTACATTTGGTGTATTTATTGTCTACCTATAATGCTGTGTGTAGTTATGTTTTTGTTACATTTTTGTGTGTAATTATGTTTCTAACTGAGGAAAGATTACTTTTGTTGTCAGCTTTAGTTAGACGTTTTGGTCCAAATATGGTTTCACCTATCATAAAATTTATCACAAGCAAAAATACTGTCGGCCGTGTTTCATGGGTTTCCTCTAGTACTCTGGTTTCCTTACACAGGCCAAATACATGCAGAATAGGCTATTTGGCAATTCCGAATGCCCAATAATGTGTGTGTGTGTGTGTGTGTGCCCCCTGATGGATTGGCACCTCACCCTTGGTGTACCCTGCCTAAGCAGTAGCTAGCTAAAGAGGACGAGAGCTGTTTACAGCTATTTATAAAGTTCTGCATTAGCGCTGACACTCCTCCATTCCCATGAGCACTACCAATTACTGGTTGAGGCGCTTTCGACAGATCCAATAAAGAAAAAGAAACACAGGATTCTTCTGTTCTTGTAAACAGAGAAATAAATACATTCTTCAGCTCTCTATCCCTATGGCCTTCTTTCTTTAATTTTCACCTGCTTCCGACAGCACAGTAAACTCATAAGTGAACAGGTCCAGTAATGAGTTTGGCCTGGACGGAAATCCCTGGGAGGCTAGTTACTGAAGAGGTTTGTCTGTACTGGCTGGAATTGAGAGGATGCTATTGATTGTGTGTATCACCTGTGATGATGACAATCAAAGTAAAAGAAGCAACAGAAAAACATCCATCTGATTGGTGGGATCATTTGGGGAAAGCTTTTTGTAGTCATGGGACCTGAGGGAGCAAGTAGAGTCTCTGGGAATGTATTCAATTACTCCTCCATGCTATCTATGTGTGTGTATGTGCCTCCTAGGGTAAACACTACTATTACAGATGCACAGAAGTGATGTTTCTGAAATGCCACTGAGCTGAAGGATTGGATAATGACTTAGATCGGTGCAGGGGTAGAGAGAAGTCAGACTGTTGAAGTCGCTCGTTGTATAGATAGAACAGACGGTGTGACAGTTTCTTTTGTAAAGTGGATGAATTGTTATAGGTTTAATGTAACTAAAGGATTAATGAGAGGTTTGAGAACTTTATAAATCCACCTCACAAAGCTTTGTCTCTATTAACAAATTGGTACATCAACCAAGCAAGAAGATCTGAGCAATTTCTGGCCAAAAGTTCAATTTACAATGCACCATCAACCTCCAGTAGTTGATTACTCATCCTTGAGGCCCATGAGTGCTTGGGGTACCAGCAAATTCAGTAACAGACTGTAAATGTGCTTTTCTTGGCTTCAACAGTTCACTAATTGTATGGTTTAGTTTAGTCATTGCAGCTTATATTTTGCCCGGTTAGTACTTTCACTCCACTGAGCAGATGATATATATTCATATTACATGGGCTATGTAATCCAGCCGTTTTTTCAACAATAGTCCAAAACTTGTAAAAGAAGCACATGTAGTGAAAAAAACTTGAAAATTAAAATTTTGGTTATAGAAAACCTTGTGCGTCCGAGGAATATATGATTAAAAGCAAGCAACGATGGCAAACAGGCTGTTTAATGCATTTTGCAGTCAAACCCCTCATGTGCTTTTCCTTTTTTAATCTGCATTATTCTGATTTATTATTTTTTTTGCTACTAAAGTGAAACTACTTTTTATATTGCATAAAGGGTGCAAGGAGTGGTACATACAAGGCAACAGTAAAAAGTTTGTTCTCAACTTCGATATGTTGGCAGGGGAAATTGGTAAGCTGATCAAAAATGGCAAGTATTGTGGCGTTCCCAGTATGCATGATTTATATACATTAGGTACCAAAAGAGGTCCAAGGAAGGGGAACTGGTGACAGGGTCATGGGCACCCAGGCCCATCAATGTATGTGGGGGGTTAAAGGGGAAAGGCCATCAGTTATTGTAGCACACATTGTTAGATTGATGCTAGAAATGATAGAAATTTGTCAGAAATCTCAGTAAAAATCACAGCAAACTGAACCATGGAACAATGTTAAAAATGGCCTGGTCTAATTAATCACCTGTTATTTTTTATCATATAGATGGTTGGGTGTGTGTGTGTGTTTTGCTTACCTAGGGAAGACATGGCACCAGGCTGCACTTTGGGAAGAAGGCAAGCCGACAAAGGCAGTGTGCTGCTCTGAGCAATGTTCTGGGAAACCTTCAGTCCTAGTATTCATGTGGCATTCATGTCCTGGATGCTCAGATGTTCTTTTTTTTTTTTTTTGCCTATTAGCTGCACACATTGTATTCGGGTCACGACTTTTTGTTTGCCACTACAAACCTTTTACATCAGCATTTTTAAACTTTTTTTTTTTTTCAACTTTCTGGTTCATGACTTGAGATAGTGCTTTAGTATTTCTAGGTGATCCTCCTTACTTATTATGCCATCTATTTTTTTTTTTTTTATGTGCACTACTCTTTTACAGAGAAGCACACACTGCCAACCAACAAAATGACACTGCCACCCCATGCTTCAAAGACGGTATGGTGTTACTTGGTTTAAAAGCCTCACAATTTTTTCTGATGATTGTATTGAACATTCAATACTTGCATACAGGACAATCAGAAGCCTTTGAAAGTAATTACATATATTTTTAGAATTTTCCAGACTGTAAATAGGGAAATATATGGTGAAAATATCAATTTGTGTAAATTAAATTTTTTGCTAATTGCGACGTAAAATGTCCTATGCGACCGATCGTAATAATGTAGTCATTTAAATTATCTGTTGCTCTCATTGGGACTAAAATTGATTTTCTCCTCAGAGTAAAATACAATAATAATAATGACATATGATAATGATACTGTATATTTTGTAATATGTGAACAGCATCAATAGTTGTTTTAGAATTTTGAATATTGCTGGGAATATTAGTCATTTACTACTGCAAAAAGCACCAAATATATGCCATCCATTTGTTTCATTAGTTGACTTAGTTTCTCCACAGGAGGTTTTAAAAAGCGTCGCTTTTGAACCAGTGCATAAAACAAATAAGACGGAGAAAAAACAACAGCCACAAACAGAGTACTACCATAGCCTTTCATATTTCATTAACTCAATAAGCTAAATTTACAGAGGTCAAAGCACAATCATGGTGCATGGCATCTTTTTATACTTTTAGGATACAAGAAAAAAACACAGACTCACAAGCAAGGAGGATGCTTTGAAATTACCAGACAAACCTGGGTCATAACTGTGGAAAACAGCGTTAGTAAGATGTGGAATCATGCTGTTGTTTACATAAAGGCATTCTTGCAGAAAATTAAGAAAACCTACAGTTTTTCGCCACAATATCAGAGAGAAATAAATAGATATTTATGTTTATATCGACAAACAGTCAAAACATTAAAATGCTAAACAGTAAGTCCAATGTTATGCAAGTTCCCCTTGTGGTGCCTGGGCAGCTCTTACCACTAAGGGCATGACCTCAGAGATGTACTGTGGTGTCTGGCACCAGGAAGCTAGTATCAGATACTTTGGACATGTTTGTAGAATACGTTCCATGGATGCTTAATCAGATTAAGATCTCTGGAAAGGAAAGGAGGGATTAACAGCCTTGAATTCTTTGCCTGCTGAGTCCTGTGCACTGGCTGTTCTGGTGCCTTTTTAAATTTTGGCCAGCATTTTAGCAATTTGTGCTACATTGGCTTTTCTGTGGAATAAGATGGGACAGGCTAGCTTTTGGTCCCCACAGGCATAAATTGGCCTTGTGTGCCCATGATGCTGTCACGAGTTTACGTGTATATAATCGATAATTAATATTATTAATTCCACCTGTCAGTAATGTTACTCTCCTGGCTGACTGGTGTAGAGTGAGTTTAGTTAAAGAGGTTTGTGCATTGTTTACAGATTGACAGATTTTATTATTTCAGTGAAGCATTTAATGAAAATGCTGCTAAAAGTGCTCTGGCTATAGATATCTCTATTCCATAATACGTGACATAATCTAGGTTATAGGAGCATTATCAGCTGTATTTGGGTGTATCGTCAAGGCAAGGGCAAAAGAGACTGCATATATGTAATTGTGTAAGGCAAGCATATAAATACAAAATTCAGATAAGAGCTAAAGATATATGCCTTTGTCAGTGATAACTTAGTTGTGAAAATTTGTAAGGTCAATGTTAAATGTCATACTACAGCCCACGGCAAAACAGGGGAAAATACAACACTTTGTTGAAGTTGTTCGCTCAGGGCACAAAAAATTGTTTAACCTCAAACTAATTCAATTAAATGTGACTCATCATATCATGTCACAAGGTTAATTTCGCACTTTGGCCAATAGGTTAAATTTACCAAATATTCAAATTTGGCCAAAATCAGTTGATATGTTTCTTCCTGATCCTTCAAAACAACTAAGAAATGTAAATTATTACCATTGTTTTCATGATCGATCTTTTTTTAGGTGTAGCAGAGAAATCCTTGTGTCAAAATTATACAACAGTTAGTTCCGACTGAGCAATTTAATTGGATAAGAGGTATTTCACAAGTGGTGACAATGGACTGCAAAACCACTGGGACATTTAACTATATGTATTATTTAATGTCCCAGAGTGTTTTAATAACTGGTAACTACACTAAGGGTCAGTTGCGATGTTCTTTCTTTTAAAGCTACAATACTATTTAGCTCTTAACACATGGCTGAATCCCAAATCACTCTCTATCCCATGATCAAAGATACTTCTTGGGGTGTGACAATTCATTCTACACTCAACATATCGTACATCCATGTAACTCTATTTAAACCCAGTAGTTAACAGGTAGAGGTAAAATTCTATAGCGGAATCCTAGAAGAAAAAAGAGAATGATACAAGATTTAAAGGACTGTCCACCCTCCACAGGGTTTATTTTACTCAACAAGTACCACTAAGAATATAAAGCTACTTTCACCCGTTTATTATACTAACAGGCAACTGACTGCTTTGGTTTTTTAAACCCCATTTTGAAAGGAACGTCTGGCCTTGTGTCTTATGGCAGGCCTATTTAATTATACACAATCCTGAGCTTAACCCATGCACGAGACAAACAAGTTAAACCACCTGCTAACTGACTGGAGGCATCAACCAGGACACATTCTATTAAGACTGTGTTTTCTTCTGCCCAGCACAAATAAAATATAATTTTCCATGTAATTCATAGTCAAAATATAATTTTAGACTACCTGATACTTCGGCTAAGCTGATATCAATTGAGAGCCACAGTACCAAATCAGTAAAGCAAATAGAATCATTAAGTCTAACATAACAAATTAACCTCAATATCATCGACTTTTGTACTACATACAGTATGTGTGGCAGAGGGGCATAGTTTAATGATGTTGGTGTATGCAGTGTAAAGTCTTATAGAAAAATGTGGATAAACTAATGAATGACTGTTCACCTGTGTGTAATTAATGATGCACTATTTTTACCCTGTTTGTCTTGTAGTGAGTAATAGAATGCAAACCAGAGAGAAGCAGCAGAAAGGAAAGCAACCTCCACCAGCGGTATTCTGTTGTGTGCATGTGTATGGATGGTTTTCATTTTGGTTTAAAGTGTATATATTACATAAAAAGAGCATGCTGCAAAAAGTGGGGGAAAAATAAGTCTTATTAACACTAAACTTATTTCTAAATCATTACTTTTCCCAATCTCATTGAAAGTGTTGCGATATGAACAAGTTTGCCTTATGTAATATTAAATCTCTCTTGCGCTTGGTGGATCCCAAAAATGGTGACTGTCAATGAAATTGCTTTATGTTTATCTCTTTGCCCTGTGGCACCAAAGACTAAAGTTCACATGTCTACCAAGTAGGGTGTTTATTTTAAAGTATGTCGACCCTTGATTTTTTTTTTTTTTTGGAGGGTAGCTATACCCAAGGTGACAGATTTTGAAAAAGCAGGGGTGACAGAGCACCAAGGTACCCAAAGTAGGGCCAATATGGTGGCTCCTAGCACTGTGCTTCAACAAAAAGCAAACAGCACAGAGTGCAAGTGGGCTAAAAGTGGGTCCAACATGTGTCCCTGTACTGCACTCCAGCATGGGGCTTACTTCTGCCTCGGGTCCTGACTAGCACACTGTAGAGGTCAACAAGGTGGAAGTAAATTCATGCCATGCTATGCCAAATTCATTCTTACTTAAACTATGGGCTGTTTTGTCCCAGCAGTGCCATGATCTATCCCACCAATGCCGTGGTCTTTGCCAGCAGTGCCATCTGTCCCACAAGTGCCATAACCTGCCCAGTCCCAGCCATGCTGTTTTATGTTCCAACAATTCCCTTACCTTCACCAGCAATGGCATGATCTAATCCAACAGTGCTGTGCTTTACCGTCTACGCCATGCCCTGTTCAGACACAGCCTAACCTCGCTTTCTCAGACAAGCCCTGTTTTGTTTCAGCTAACCCCTGTCCCATCTTTGCTCAAGCCTGAGCCTAGTGCTCATGCCAAGTTTTAGTGCCTGTGGCAAGTTGCGTTGCGACTTCTGTGTCAAGCTTGGTCCCAGTGCCAAGCCAAATGTAAGGAGTAAGTGGAAATTTTACTTAACGTTCCCCTCGAATAGGTCATAAACTGTAGACTAATGAAGACTTGAGTAGAAAACTGTTAATGGCAAATTTACTACTGTACTAAAACTATCAGAGAAACTGTAGTCGAAAGTCATCACAGCAATTCCTGAACTCTTTGTATCAAATGAAGTCCAAAGTCATGGTTTTAATGGATAGTGGAACCATCCTAACAGGAGTCACATGCATCTTTAAGTAGACTGTAAGAGGGCATATTTCGCAACAGTCAACTTCTCAATTCCAGTGCTTATTTCATGCTCCAGTCGGCAAGCCTCAGAGTGAACTTCACACGGCATTGAAACAGGGGTTGTGTAAAGGAGGCTGGTGGTGCTGGCCCAAGGCCACCTCTAAGGCATGTCTACAGCTATTCCATAGAGAAAAGGTTTCTGTCATGATTTCTTTTGAGGGGCTGCACACCAGAGTTTCCATTTTTATGAGACTCTTATTTTGACCATGCTTCATTTTTCCAGAACTCAAAGATCGGTTCATAGTTAATTCTCAATTTACTTCCTGCTCTAATAATAGCCAGGTAATTCTTGTTTAACTTATTAGTTGCAATATTTAAGCCTGGTTCATCCTCACTTTCCTTGTAACATCAAGTGAGAGTTTGAAATTATTCAGATGTTAATTTTGTTTATGCTGTTGCAAGAACCTGGGATTATGTTATTCTTTTATTAATGCTAATACAATTTCTTTGATCACAGTTATCATTTCATATTCGTTCTGATTAGTGTGACAACAGTAACCCAAGAATAAAGATTCGCCCACATGTACAGTACATCCTGCCTATTCAATCCTGACTCATGTGGTTACATAATGTCGCAGACCCTCTAAAGATGTAGGCACATCCATATTTACTTATTAAATATTCATGAGCTTTCCTGCATATTCTTGAAAATAAATAGTGCACCTCGCACTCATAGTCACATCCTCACTTTACAGGTCACTGATGTAGTCACCAGTGTATTGTGCTAATTCAGTCAGCAGCTATGTTTACTGAAAAAGTAACTAAACTTGTCCGGGTCAGTCCAACCTGAAAAAAAAAAAAGCCTTGGCGGATGACTTCAGATTTCAGCTTTCGTGAACAAACAAAAAAAAAGCAGTGGTACAAAATATGCACAAGTATAAATCAATATTAGTTAATATTTTGGCAGCATAAGACCGTGTGTAAAACATTTTAAATAGGAAGATTCATTTATTGATTAATTTTCTGTATCGCTTATCCTTTACAGCAGGGATAATGAATTAAAATTTAAGAAGGTCCAGTCAATAAAATTTTCTTTGAGGCAAGGTCCCAATTCCGTGTGTGTGTAAGGATTTAGATCTTTATTTATGCAGTCACTTTAAGTCTATAAAAAAAGCAATTCAAAATTTCCAAAGCATTTCAATAATATTTATTGTCAATTTTCTATGTTAAACATGTGGACAGTTTTAATCTGTAATAGTCTAGTATATTTTCTTGTATTTGTATGGAATACAAACATCAATCTTTAGTGAATCTTCATTCGCATGCTGCTGGACTGTAAATGAATGTGAAAGGACTGTGGTTACTCTGGGATACTGGGCTCTCAGTTCAGGTACGTTACAAGCCTTCACCTCAGAATGCTACAGATATGTTTGCTCAAGTGACCCATGATTTGTCTCTTCATCTTACTGCTTTTTATTATTACCACTGTTTTAGAGCATATGAGATAAACTGGTTTTAAACTTCCCGCATGAAAAATAAACATACATCAATTTGCCCATTTATCTTTGAAGGTTCAGTTTGAATAGTCTACTTTCCTTGGAGTGTTTCTTCCACACAAGCCGTCTATACACGGTAAACTATAACATTGATTGGCTCTGTTGGGGGATACATATAGCCATGTACCCCTCAAGGTAAAAAACTCTAGAATACTGGTATATTAATTGTCCTTCATCAGAAAAGCATCAGGGTCCAGATAGAACTATTGCTCTGTCCCGATCCGGACCATGGTCCAGGATCATGGGAAGCCTGGAGCCTATTCCAGGGGACTTCGGGCACGAGGCAAGGTACACCATTGGGTGACACAAGCAAACACACTTATTCACACACTATAGACAATAGGCCTAATCCACATATCTTTGAACTGAGGAAACCATCGTACAGGAAGAACATACACACTCCACATACACAAACCCAAGGAAGGGATCAAACTCTTAACCCTGTAGGTGTGACGCACCAACGCAAACCTTTGAAAGCTCAATTACTATAAAAGCAATACATAAAAAAACTTGAAATATGGAAAATGCGTAGTAACATAATATCTCCCACTGTCCTGACACTAGTATCCCAATTTCACACTTGCAGAATATTGATGATGGAAATTATACATTTTTAATGAGAGCTGAAGTTTTAGAGCATCAGAAGGCAGAGCAATCATTAGCAATACATACCCTGTGGTGAGAGTGGTGTGAAATACATTTTAGGACAGTACTACTTTATGCATACAGAGCACTTGTGCTACCAGTAACCCATGAAACCAAAGACAAAATTCCCAACAATGTTTACTGAATAAAAGGCCTGTTAGATTTACATGGGGAAAAAAGTACATCGGTTGCCCATATTAAAAGTTATTTTACCTGATGTACATATTGCTTTTCATGGAAACCAACCAAACCAAACTTCTTTTTTTTTGTTTTTTTTTGTAGGGCACAATAATTCGACAAGCAATATATCTGTCTATTCCTGGGTAAAATCAACACTAAACATTAAAACAGTTAAAAAGTGGTGTACACTAACTTTGTTTTCATTACATATTTAAAAAAGAATCATCAGTTTACCCACCAAGCCATATACTTATATTAACATTTCCACGAATGTGAGTGTGCTTAGTTTCATTATTATACCACCTTACTGTATATACAAGTGAAGCATCAATACAGCTTAAAGTTGTGTGATGGGAATCAATGGTTTACTCACATGTTTGGAAAGGTTGGTGCTCTTTGAGTCCACGTCATACCTGTAAAATGAAGGAGAGACAGAAATTCAGTCATCAATAAAGCTTTTATGTGACATAATGACTATAAAAAGCCAAAGGGACTTCCTTTTAAAAGTTTTAACTTTCTGCATAACCTGAACAATGAAGTCTGAGACCACCAACATTAGTTGATTAGTCTTTTTATGTTTGTAGAAAGGGAAAAGGTATAAAAAGGAGAAAAAAAAGACAGAGGTTGACCACTTTGTCTTTTTTTTTTTAGACAGATCATTAGCCAGATGATGATTCATACGCGATTATGATCCAAAGAGACAAATCTCTGTATGCCATGGCTCATTGTCTTAAGACACACTCGGCTGACCTTGTCGGAAATCATAATTTAGTTTGAAACTACTCCAAGTAATTTCACACTTGAGAACATAGACAAGACACTTTTTCAGACTGATTCAATGTGGATACAAATTAAGAACTAATCTTACATGCTTCAAAAAATGCTAGTTTTGCAATGATTGCCCAGGAGAAAATACAATAAAGCAAGATTAAAGGCTGTAAAAAGGGGTTGGTTGTATGACAGGCCAAGTTTGTAAACTATACAATAGAAGCTTATTGTCATTATTTAGACGTTCCACATCACATTCTGAGATAAAAGCCTGCTGTTCTCTTTCATCTGCAAAGACACACATAGACTTCTCCGATAGAGATACACTATGATTTTTGTTTGTTTTTCAGTCATTTCCTGCCATTTCCTATTTTTTTCTCTAACCATCTTGTTGGGTTGCATTTATGTGTGTACAAGTGTGCTTTGTGCATGCTTATGTGGGCCTACATTATACTACTGCATACAGCAAAATAATATATTGCATGCTTTTTTATATATTGCATGCAATTTTTTCATTACCTTAAGTATAACAGGCACACCTTTTTACAACATAAGAGCCACTCCAATAGTAATAGTACTTGGTTAAATATTTTTTTATATTTTTCCCTTTATGCATTACCCTGGTAACCCAACATAAGCACCTGTGAAAATCTCACACTACTAAAATTAAATACGGGGCAACGCGTTGGCTTAGTGGTTAGCGCTGTTGGCTTGCACCTCCAGATTCCGGGTAAGATTTCCGCCTTGGGGTCTGTTTGTCTGTTTGCATAGAGTTTGTAGGTTCTCGCTGTGCTTGGTGAGTTACTCCGGTTTTCTCCCACAGTCCAAAGACATATAGATTAGGCTAAAAAAAAGATGTATATATGGACGATAATAAAGTGGTACAGATGATGAGTAAGTGAAAATAAATACAAATTATTTATTGATGCCATTACAAAAGATATCGTTGGAATGTGTCCAACTTTCCAAGATGTACAGAAAAATCTATATTTTTAATTGCATTTAAATATTACTTTAATTGCAAATTTTCATTGTGCAATTAATATTATGTTGTCCCTGGTAATAATTATATATATATATATATATATATATATATATATATATATATATACAAAGAAACCATACTTAACATGGGTAAAAACCCTGTGCAGTCAACTAACTGATCAGAACCCAGCTACAATCACAGGAGTCACAAGAGCTTAAACACACATTTATTGAAAAACATCCAAACAAAAGCATCCATTGGCTGTTAGCTTTGGGGGAGGAAACGGCCTTGCTGATGCGAGAGGTCACAGAAAAATTTCTAGTCTGGTCGGAGAAAATGAAGTGTACAGATACTCCAATAAAATACAAAAGCACATCATGTCTAACCTTGACTACTCCACAGGAATCTGACACTACAATGGTCAAAGGCTCACTGGATCTGGACAGGCGAAAACTGGAAACACTTCGGTTGGTCGATTTCCAACCCTTTAACAATCTAAGAAAAAGTGGTCATTTCATGTACTGTAGTCTTTTCTGTCAGCAAAAGACAGTCACAGCATTTCTACCTGCTTTACTTTTTTTAGAAAGCAGCACATTTAATTCCCTTTAGAATTTCCTTTTGGGATCAATACATTTATCTACTGTACAGTATCTATCTATTTTTATTGAATTATTATTAGGCTTTAGTTGCAGTATCTGTAGCTTGAGCCAGAAACTGAATAATAATAATAATAATAATGAGGTCATCATGTCGATAACCAAACAAATAACCTCAGATGACAGTGAAATCTGTTACTATAGAAACAACAACCAATTAGATCATTAACTAAACCTGTGCTTTAGCTTGCAGCCTGTGGTGTAAAAGTTATTACTGGGTATTGTTTGCCACCTGTTACCATCTGTAATTGCTGATGCAAATGCATAATATGTCTATTGCGCCTGGCAGAGGGCACAAAAAATATAATTATACAAGCAAACCTAAATGGCACTGACAGAAAAAGTGCACTTTTTCTTTTTCTTTTTTTTTTTTACATCCGGGATACATTTAAAAAAGGCCTTTTGAATGTTATCAATTTAATATATTTAAATGAAGTTATATTGACATGATTTGTTTTTGTGTATCCAACATGACTTGTAAAATCTAAGCCTCTAATTATTTACATTGTGATGAGTTCCTGGGGACAAACTTTATAATCAGTGTCCAGAGCAGGAAAATGTATAATACCCAAGACCTGTAATAATGTACTTTTATGCACCTCAATTTTGATTTGTTTTTGATTAACAGAGATAAGGTACAAAAAAAAAAAACCTGAGCTATCAAAGAAGCATTTTACTCTTTTGGTAAACTAACTATTAGTTGATTGGTCACTCAAACCCATGATCGAAAATGGAATGGACTCCCATCAGTAGAATAAACCTGATTTGAGAACCCAGGTTGCTGCTTTGTGTGACAACCAAAGTTGGGTATAACGCGTTACTGTAATTGAATTACATTTCCTGATAAGGCCGAAATGTAACGTGTAATTTGATTACAGTTATCAATGTCAATAACATTATGTTACTAGCATTACAAATGTGGTGTTAAAAAAAAGAAACAAAATGCATTTAAAAATCATGTTTTGCGCGACAGCATCAGTTAAATGTTGCATGCGCTTTACTTAATCGTCGGAGAGCTTTGTAGTTTTACATTTAATGTTGTAACAGGTTCACTCTTTTTGCATGGGCGGCACCACAGACACACAGACACGTGGCGGGGTCTTACGGGAAAAGGGCTAATTTTATTTAGAAAAAAACGGGGAAGGGTAAAAGGATGGAAAGAAGGGGAAAAAAAGCTATGGATTTTTAACACAGAGAAAGCCCAAGATCCATTAACATTAATTGTTTCCAGCCGGCCCGACCTGGCGGCCTCGCCCCTTCGCGCAAAGTAACGTAATTAGTAATCTAATTACTTTTTACATGAAATAATCAGTAATGTAATTAAATGACAATTTAAAGTAGTAATTTGTAGTAAATGACTTTTTTTGAGTAACTTCCCCAATACTGGTAAGAACATACATAAATGAACTATTCTAATACAAGCTATCTTAAATAAATATATTTTAATACTTTAGCCTTACTTTAAATCAGACCCAACATATTTAGATCATATTAATACTAAGTGACATTTACTGTACTCTACTGTTCATTATAAAAGTTACTCATTAGAACTTGTTTGAAATAAATTGATTGTAAGCACAGTTTCATAAGAAAGATTTAATTTTATAAAGTTCTTGATAAATATGTTGACTATAAATTACAGAATATTCCCTTTTTTTCAGGAATATATATGAATATATGTATGTCATACAGTTGAGAATGGGAAGTGCCTAAAAATAGATTCCCTGGCAGTACTTTCTTTCTTTAGGTACTTTCACTTAAGAAAAATGTATGTATTATTTGACTTACTGGTCCTCACTGATTAAAGCTGCGACATTTAAAGAAACAATGGTCCCTAGAATATGCTCTTAAGTCATAGTTTAAAAAAAAAAGATCAAGCAACACTAAAGATAAAAATCTGAGCAAAAATATTTTATTTCCAAAATATTACGCTGTGCCATAGTAACAGGACTGTTAGGCATAAAACCTACATAAATCAATGTTAAAAATCGGTATAGATAATTTAAAAATAAAAAATTATTCAGTTGTCATATTATAAGCAGTAAAAATAAATAAATAAATAATTTAAAAATATGCACAACTGAAGACAAGTTGTGGACCTTTTTCACACTTCCAGTGGTGAGGCTAAATGTCAGCGCAGGTCAGCCTCCGCTTGAATAATTTTCTGAGTGCTTTGTGGTAATGAGGCTAAAAAAAGGAATAGAATCCAGAGTGTGCAAACACATCTCTTATGCTCCATGCCTGTACACACATGTATTTATAAATACTGCATTTTAGAGGGAACGGGGAACGGCGCACATTTGCACAGACAGACAGATAAAACTACACACACACACACACACACACACACACACACACACACACACACACACACCCAGCCAGCCATTTAAGCTACAAAAACTAGTCAATTAATACATGCAATGCTACTGTGAGGATGAGAAATAGTCACGATGGTGGCGAAACAAAAAGAACAGCAGCACTGTAGACAGCAAAGAAAGCCAAACTAATACATTTTTTTTTATTTGAAAATATTCCAGACTTGATAAAGTTTACAGTGATAGTTTGTCAAATCAAAAATATGTGGTTCAAGGGTGTAATTACGAGTTGATGTAGCTAAACCCTAAATAAATATGAATGTACCCCACACAATTTTTTACATTTTTAAGCATTGAAAAATTTTGCAAGAAATTTGCATTAGCATTTTTCGGTAAACAAATGAATGAACAGAACCAAACCAGACGCTAAGTTGCGCATACAGATTTTTTTTTTAAAATAGAGGTCACTGTTCGCTGATTTGTGTCAAGGTTTACTTTCTTTTTAGGTTGCTTGATGGTAACTGAGGAAGTATACAAATAAAACATATCATTTGTACGGAGTGATTTCATTGGCCGGAGACTGCAAAATTGACCAATTAAAAATACAGTTACATTCATGGTGGTTTTAAATTACACGACAACCTCTGAAGATCCTTTTCACCATAACAAAATGATAGACAGATGTTGTGATGTCACATACATGATTAATAAGTTGTATTTCAGGTGGAACTTTAGAAAACATATTTTGGAGACCTCTAAGGCATTATGTAAACTTAATAGTTTGACATTTAAAGACTGCATTCTCACTCTGATTGAATTCAACATTAAATAAATGGAATGTATAAATAATAAATATGACTAATAAAAGGTGTCTATCATTCATTCCTTTATTCACTTATTCTTAGACATTCTTAGCTTTTTTCCAGCCACATCTGAAACTTCAGCCTGATTTAAAAAAAGAAAGAAAACAGCCAGAGCTGTTGGTGACCCAAAGCCTCATCTCAAGCAGAGCTTTTGTTGTTTTCTCCACTGATTCTGTCTGCACTTATGGATTAATTAAATAAGCAACATTCTGATTTATATCTTTATTATCATTTAAACAACTGATTCAAACAAACTCTTACATTCAACTTGCCACTTGGTAAGCTATATTTTATCAACACAATAAAAAGTTTAGGGTTCACTAATTTCATCTATACACAGATCGCACAAAACACAAAAAAAGAAATAAAATATCTTTCCAAAAATGCCGTTTTTTACTATATAATCCACTCAGCACTACATAATACTCTCTTTTTTTGTAGAAAGGGCTACTTGTGTGACTCATAAAGGTGGTACACACTTGTAATTTATAAGGGGAAGCAAACAAGGGTGTGTAATGTTTCTGTCTCCCAAGTTTCCTACATTTCATGCTCATGTTTATTGGCAGTTAGAAATGTTCCATGTTGGCATGATTATAAAAAGGTTCTTTCATTTGTGGAGGCCATCCTTGAGAAAAAAAAAAAACAGTGGTCTTTTAGATCTAGTTTTAGATCTAATCATTTGCCTTAATGATGATTGTGTTCTTTCAACTAAAGATACACATTAATAATATTATGGAAAAATACAATGCTAATAAATATTTATATATATTTTAAAACACTTGTTTAATCTGTTTATTTAGGGATTTCTAGCATGTTGGAATTGGCTATGATTGAACTGAAAAAAAAAATCTAATAAATATAAACATGACAAACTCAAAACAACCCAAACTCCAAGCTAACAAAAAATCCCAACTGTCGTATTTGAACTCTCTCACTCGCTCCCTGACAGCAGCGAACTGCCTCTATAAACTCTTGATTTAAAACCAACACTCTCTGAAATGTACTACTGCTTCTCCACAATGGAAGGACTGATTCAGCGACACAGCAGGTCCAGGCAAAACTGCCGTCTGGAAATCAGGGCCAAATAGAGCTACAGACATGCTGGCATTTAATCAAACCAACAGCTAAACTGCAAACATCCAGCTAACCTCGACATCCCATCAAACCCCTGTGGCTAGCTGCTGAAACACACTTAGGAAAATTCCGATCAAGACGGCAGGACAGAGAATCAATTGCCGCCTGATGCAGTGGTGGAAAACAGATGCAGGAAGCAAAGAAATTACTCAACTACAAACACTGTGACTACGCAGCAAGCTCAATCCACCATTAATCACTGTAAAGCTAAAATAAGTGAAATGACGGAGCTGAGGTAATTTGACAAGGAACAAGTGTGACAGGATCAGAGTATGACATCACAGTATGCATCAGCTCACAGTCACTAATGGGGCAAAGGTACCAAACAGTTCACACACACATGCAGAAGTAAATATTAAATTACTATAATAGATAAAATAATATTATTTTATATCTAAATAAAAATACTAAATTCATATTATAGGTACAGAGGTTAATTTCACTTCTCGTCTATACTGCTTTATCTCAGGTGACCTGAATCATATCCCAGGAGACTTGGGGCATGAGGCGGGTACACCTTGGATAGCCATTGCAGGGCACACAAAGACAAATACACACACTCAAACACTCATTCACACACTATGAGCAATTTGGGAATGTCTATTAGCCTAATTTGCATGTCTTTGGACTGTGAAAGGAAACTGGAATACTACGAGGAAACCCACCTGGCACGGGGAGAACATGCACACCCCTCGCACAGAGAGGCGGGAATCGAACCCGGACCCTGGAGGTGCAAAGTGAAAGTGCTAAACGCTAAGCTACTGCGCCTTAGAAGTTTTGAAATTCAAAATGTGTTAATTATTCAAGGTGATGCTTTATGAGTGTGATGTAATATAGTTATACTACTTTAGCCATATAGCTTATGATATAGCATTAGTATTGACCCTGCTGTAACTTAGCTCCAACAGTACACAAAGACACACTGATTTATGGGAGAAATAAAAACACATTTCCACCTACAGTATACAAGTGTACTACAAGATTTGAGAGAAATAAAGACAGATACACACAACAAACGAGAAAGAGAGAGAAAGAAAGAGAGAGAGACAGCAGGATCACACAGCCAGTGCAACAATCACAGCAGATTGGTGTGTGCTGTCCACCCACATGCTCAGCTGAGTCTCCAGGGGAAGACACCCTCCTACACTCTCTCTCTCACATACCCAAACTAACAGCTCCCCATTTACACTCTCAGTCTGACCAGACCATGCTAGAATTCTTCTCCCTTCAGCTATTTATAGTCGTGTGCTCTTGTGACTCAGTGACTTGTGCATCCGTGTGGAATAAAACACTGAAAACCCGACAAATGACATCACAAGAAAACATTTACCACCCCATAGTACTTTCACCATGAGCTTTAGCAGGTTCGCTGCTGTTTTAGTGCAACATTGCGACTGATAAAGAGCAACAGGTGTGAAATTCCTTCTAAATGCCTTTAAGGAAGAAACTAAATACTGTTGCCATTTATAACATTTGAGTGCCATTTCAAGGAGCTGATGTTCATCTGCCATTTACCGAACAAGAGTACAGCTATTAAAGCACAAATGACTATTTGTCACAAGAAGGGAGAAAATAAGAATTACTGTACAATTAATATCATTCAGGTGAAATCATTGTGTCCATTACAAGATTTTTTTTTATTCATTCAAACGGATCTATATAAATAAAAAGAAAGAAGAATCCAAACGCAGTCTAAAAAAACTTTCTCTCCGTTTGTGTGTCTGTCTGTACTGTATGTCTGTATATCTGTATGTTTGTTTGTCCAGTCACATTTTGTCAATATTTTTGTCAAAACTGTCTGGACAGAATTTAATAAACCCAGTCCATAGGTTTTCGCCTGAAGTTAAACCTGCACCTGCACCATAAATGGAATCAAAATGTTGAGTAGACAGGACGTTATGAGCAGTTTTGTGCAGGATTATAAAGCGCAAGTTTGACAGCGTACTGCACATACATCAAACTGTTCATGCGTCTTAAAATCGATGGCTGACCAGAATTTAATTAAACTTTTGCAGGACTTAGATATCTGCCTGAAGTTTAATGAAAATGTTGAGTAAACGCCATTTTATGAACAGTTATCTGGATTTAATAATTTACCTTAAAATAAGCTACTAATAAACTACTTGCTCAGTGTAAACAAACACCTGCACCAATAGATATTAATTAGAAAAGCCAAACTGTATATTTATATTTTTAATGTGCTGAAGTAATTTTAAGACAAAGCCTATCTTCATCTGATCTACTTTTTCGATTTCTTATTTGTGGTTCACTCTCCGATTACTGATCCAGGAGTGTATTTAGCTGATGATGAGAGAAGCACAACTTAGATACTCAACCTTGCAATTTTTTTATTTCTTTGTATTAATAAGTAAAGCAGAGAGATCTGTCGTACCAAAATACAGGCAGGCATGTACAGTATGTATGTGTGCTTCAACTTGAAATAATAATATCAATGATTACATTGAAGCTGGTCTGCTTATTTTTAGCTACAACTTATTTTTTAGCTTTAACCTTTCATCTCTTTCTTAAATTCATATGCTAGTATGTTTACTTGGTGCTTTTTTGTTATACAAATCACTACTAGTCAATTGGTTTAAAACATATTTTGTGATGCATTCTCTGGAGAATAACCAAGCACTATCCCCATATCTATTCCTGTAATATTTAACTAGGTTGAAAACACTTGTAAAAAAATGTTTGCGCATATTGACATCCTCTCCAATTTAGACAATAGGTTTCCAGTAGGATTCAAATCTAAAAACTGGGATTGTCATTGCAAAGCCTTTATTCATGGCCACATGTGGACCTCCTGGCAGAGACAATCCGTCCTGATTCCCCCATCAATGTTCACATTTACTTCTTGATCCACAACAATCACTGATCACTACAATACTTTACAATGAATATCAGGTTTGATTTTATCTCATCTGACCACAAAATGAAATTTGTAGTTTGAATGAGGCTTGCTGGAGTTTAAACACTGCATTTCTCAGGAAAGGCTTCTTTCTTACAAAACAGCTTGCTCTTATGAAACTGCTAATTTTATGAGCAAGACAACTACAATATTGAACTAAAATGTGTAATGAGAAAACTGTAATTTTGGCTTCTTTCCTTCACCCTTCAGCGTAATGCTCACTTTGTGGGAAGAAATGATCAGCATGAATCTCCCATCTGAAAATGGTATTTTAACTAAATATTACTATTTTTTTTATAATAATTGGCTGAATGACAAAAAAAGTTATTATAAATAAAAGCAATGGTATGTTAACAATATGTAAACAACATCATAATCACACCTCAGAAACACAGTACATGGTTAGATTCAAAAACAAACAAGGTGATTCTAATGTATTGTGAATATTTTTTCATAGTTAGTTAATATTTACATTACTGATTTATTATGGTGCCAAATGCATGACCCCAAATAAAAAGGTTACATGCTTTTTAAGCCTGGGCCTTTTATGTCCTCTGAGCAGCTCAAAGAAAAACATAACAAGACGTAATGCAGAAGTAGCATCAAGCAATCCTCCTCCAACCAACCAACCAGCAAAAAAGATGATCACCTGACTGTTCACATGCAAACAGGCAGCAGATTGTGCAGTCATAAAGATCCCCAGAGGGCCTTTTCTCTGCTCCCGCTAGAGTGTCACCTTCCTCACTAGGACACACACCAAAGGATTCACCTGAATATGTCTGCCTATTTAACCTTAATCCTGGAGAGGCCCAGCTGATGCCTGAGTGCCAGCTGGATCATCTGGATGGTAGAGGAGCCATATGCAAACAGATCTGTCCCCAGAGAGACAACGCCAGCAGTTCTGCTCAATGTTGTTAAAGGAGGAAGACTGGCCATTCACCACTGCCAAGCCACTCCTCAACTCCAGGGTCTCTGAACAGGCAGGGTCCAGTACCACCAGCCTGGACCATAATTCTGGCTACTTGGCTGCATTTGCAAGCCCATGAAACATGAGCTCCATCATTCCCATTCCTGTGTATCTGTGCCACCAGCACAAATTCATCTTAAACTCCAACAAACTAGACTCTTTCTTTTCTCTCTCTCTTTCCTCCAATGTCCTGGGGCCTTTGCCCAATCCAGAAATTACATGCAAAGTGCTGGTCAGTAATCAGATCTGGTCCAGATTCCAAAATAATCTCAGAGGATCTTTGTGTTAAAGATCTTCTCTAGGTACAATGCTTCCAGGTAAATTCAGAAGACAAAGTGATCCATTCACTAGCAGCAGTCGTGCTTGTGGTATCATGAATTCAAGGTACAGTGACAAAACAACATAGCATGAACACACCAACCACACAAACCCACGCATACACCAACCACACATGCACAGGTGCATTAAAGCACAAACTCTCACACATAATGTTCACTCACTCTATGAAATATGCAGGTATGAACCCATAGAAACTTGTAGCAAATGCTTAGTTCTGGTCTCCAGAAATATCATAAATTGCAGCACATCATCTGCCAGTACCCAAGAAATGTACAGGCTTGTTAACTGAAACACAAACACACACACACACACAGACTACTCACAGATCAAACCGAAGGTTCTGTCTCTCTTCAAAGAAGTAGTCCAGAATGAACTTCCGCACAAAGTCCGGGTTTAGCGTGTTATCTATGACTTCGGTCCTCCCAAACTGGAAAATAAACACAGACAACGTGATCAGAAACCACAAATAACAACTCAGTCTTGCTGATCTCATTAACATATTATTTACTGTCGGGTCTCCTAGAACCTAAAAGAATTTAGGCTGATTTAATGTACCTGAATGTTTACTGTTTTTAAGATGAAATGGGAAAAATAACAACTTATTTATTTCAGATGTAAAATTCCAGTATTACAGAAGCAGATCGTGAGGTCTGTGGGACAATACAAGAAGATACATTTGTATGCAAATAATAATAGTGTGCAAAAGATGTATTTTGTCCAGCCCTGAACTAAGCAGCACATAGATTCTAAGATGTTGACCAGAAAATCAACACAACCTGTCTAATACATTATTGTCAGGCAGTACTCAAATCAGTGTGCGCTACCAAAAAAAGGTTTGCTGAGACGCAGATATGTAGAGTATTGCTGGGAAAAGTAGTCATTTTTGACAAACTGACTTTTGACAGCCTACTGACAATGTAATGGCATGTTGCTTTTGCCTCTAAAAATGACACGTAGTTATTTTAGATGCAGTTCATGTGCGATTGTAGAGGGGAACGATTCAGGCTGTTGACTGACTATAAAAAGGCCTGCAATACACTAAACAGTTTACCCAGTAAAAAAAATCCCAATTCCCGGACTGTCATAACTGTTATTCCTATATGGGATGTTTGTAAAAAAAATTGATGTGGCATTGAGGTGTTGCTTTTTTGTGTGTGGGTGGTATACTTATTATGAGTTAAGAGTCTAACAGTCAAGATAAATGTGTGGTACTGTCAGCCTCCCATGTCATTTAGCAAAAAAAATGGATTATGGGTCATACTTTTCCCCCCTTACATCTACAGTTTGGTAGTAAGTTTTGCTTACAAGCAGTCTGCCTATTTAACACCAATGTAGCATCAAGGGCAAAAACTATCCCGTAAGATTATCTTTAACTAGGGCTGCGCGATTGGCTCAAAAAAAACAAAACAAAAAAGATCACATATTTATTAAGATTGAACTTAGCAAGATCACATGATAGAAAGTGCTGTTTTTATGAATATTATCAAATTTATAATGAGGTCGTAGGCACAAAGGAGCAGCCTGGGTGCCCAAGGTATCATACTGTAGCAGTGCTGATATTCGGCATGGCAGCATAACCTCAAGAGTTAGAGTATATTCCTTTTATAAAACCACAAACACCATTTATTATCAACAGATCATGATTTGTAAGTAAATGTAACTACCTGTATACTGTAAGTGGTGTAAGTAAATGTAAGCATACTTACACACTCACACATGCACATGCATTCATGTACCGGCAACTTAGGATTCTTCCATTTTATCACGGACTAACTAATTGTAGCCTGTGCAAATTTGATGTAATTTCTGTTCATGACTTTTTGCTGGCCTGCTTTCATACCTAATTAGCAACGTAATTATATATCTGAGACTGTTACAGCCAATTGTTGAAGTTGGCTAACAGAATAATTAACCGTTTTTACGGCGTGATACCTAATTATTGCTCGACAACTGTGAATCAGTTGAGGTAGCAAAAATAGTTCACATGTTTCGTCCCAGGATCCGTGAAGACAAAAACAGCATCCACTAACATACAGTACCATGTGTTTAAGCCATATTCAACATGGGTTTGAGGTAACCTGTGCATGTGGGGCATAATTATGATTTTTTTTTACCTGGTTACACCTGAAACACTGAATTATGCATTCTGATTTGTTCACATATGAAAGAATGGAATACAACTACATAAATTACAATAATCAAAAATACACAAGCACCTTAGATTATGGAAAATCAAGTACTTATTTTGAGAATTTGTCTCTACTCAAATCACATCTGTTTAACTCAAGGCTTTTTGACTTCCAGTGTATGTTATTCATGAAAATGACCTACAGTATAATACTGAAGCTCAATCATTTCCATATTATGTGTCATGACACACATCGTACTTGGCTTACAAAATAATAATCATTTGGACAACACACAGAATGCTTATCTTATCAAGTGCATGATAGAGGTGTATTCATTTACTGGCATCATAGTTTTTAATATTCCTTTAATTAAAGTAAAGGATTAAAAACAATATAAATTATTAAGACTTTTATTTTACAAATAACTCAGCCATTTGCATGTATCCATATGGTGCCTGTGAGATAACACTAACCTCTCTCCACTCCTTGGTGCCAATGCCTTGGCTGTACAGCACACAGACTGTAGAAGGAACAGAATCAGTGTTAAAAAAGAAGAACAGACCAAATCTGAGTATAAAAAAGAATACAAAACTGTTTGCAGGATATCCAATAATTTATCTTAAATTATATCTTTATTTATCACAGTCCTAAACTTTCTTTTGATTGTGGCTAAATATTGATTATGTTAAATTGAAATTATAAAAGGTGGGATGTAGCCCAACTGTGTCCCTTAGCAATGTTTCAATCTTGCACTAGATTGCTACCAATTACAATAATTACATCAGCTAGATCTGCAATTCCGGAAGTTAATGCATGTGCTTCCAAATAACATCAAAGTGATGAAAAAAGTTAAAGCAGGGCTGCTGGAAGAAAGGAAGGGAAAAAATGCAAAAAAAAAAAAAAAAAAAAATCTGAAGTCCTTGAGAGTGCTAACATTTCCTCTCACCCAAGAGGCTTTGTCCAGTGAGTAAAGGCACATTTATGTGAAAAGTAAAGAACTACTGTATGTAGGTGAAAGCGTAAATAACCAAGCAGCAGGAGGGTCCAAGTGGTTTTAAACCTGGATTTGCAGCTAAAACACATTAAATTGGTGAAACTGGCAAACAATAGAGGTTGCTCTTTAAAAATAAATAAATAAATATATAACTGATTTCAACATCCAACCGTCTTTGCTGTGAGCCCATGGCCACCCACTGGAAAGTTCTGTTAATACTAAGAGACTGGAGTAGCTGCACTCAGCATTAACAACGCTGTGGCTCAGCACAAATGCCCACTTTCATGGTCAAACATCCATAAAGCACATGCGCATGGTTAGCAGGCTCTCAAAACATCTTTCTTAGTATTCATGCTCCCTTTGAAGAATAAAAACATTGCCATAGTTCTTTCACTGCTTTAAATTAGCTCTTTTTGTTAGATTTTGTTCTTGTTTCATCTACAGTTCATTTATTTGCTCAACGTCTTTTTTTTTTTTTTTTTTTACTAGTCTGACTATTGTAATCATGATCGGAGAGTCCAGAGACAGAAATTTCTAAGACTTCATAAGTATGTCGAAGAAAGGCTGACATTAACAATTGTAATACTAAAATAAGATTAAGCGCTGAAGCATTACAGTATTTAACAAATAAGCATGTTTACATGTGTTTTATTTAAAACTTAAGTATTATTTGTGCTAATTTCTAGTTACAAATGCTGTTCTAAATTCTAAAACAACAAATAAAAGGCAGTTATGTTAGCTACATTTGTCTATTTTATTAAACTGTAGCACAGCGAACACCATAAACAATATGCATAGCAACAGCTTGCTTTAAAATTATGCATTTTAAGTGACAGTGGTTAAGCAAGGACAAAATTTAAACTAGCTAATGTTGGTGGAGTTTTAACAATTCGTATTTTATTATTCAGTGAACAGTACTGTCTAGCTAGTAGCAAAGCTGGGATTTTATTTTAAATGCTTCTTTTAAACTATTAAACTTCGCAAACTAGTAAAAAGCGAAATCCAGCTTCGACTTCAACTTCAAAGTCCCTAGGTACAGATTTTGACTCTTATCTGGAGCCTCAAATTTGAATGCCAGCTATATCACTAGAATAAAAAACTGTTACTGTGATTAACACTGATTCAGAAATCATGGTGGGACCTAAGATTGATTAACTGCTGTATAATTCTGACGGGGTGTGTTGAGTATGTCAGCCCTATGCATGGAAACAACTCAATTAGCATTAAGCAATTAAAGATTGCTTATAATGAATACAAATAAAACTGCTGAAGAAAGGCGAGACATAGCAAAGAAACTGAAGTAAGACTACAACAAACCACAAATAAGCAAGAAAAACAGGCAGCAAGACAAATGGGATGGAAGGAAAAGGAAAACAAAAAGTGTAGACGAGGACTATGAGGCATTCCATCAAATGAAAGAACAAAGGACAGCAAAAAGGCAAAAGAGTGTAAGTCAAAAAGACTTTATCCTTGATATCAGGCCAAAGCCCAAAGGCAGACTGCCGATGCTCCACTTTTCACCCTAGATGTCTGCAAGCTTTTACAGATTTGTGAGAGTCTGTTGAAGGCCTGACAATTGCAACAAATAAGATTTAATTCTTTTTGATGCTCAGATATTACACTTAATGGCTCCTTTTCTAAAGTTTTGTATGAAATGTATAGGCTGATATTTTACCCAATACTATCTGTACTGAGACCGAGACAAATTCTAAAGGTCTCTCGGTTTCCCATATACACTAGTCAATAGGCAGAAGTAATGAAACTAATTTTTAATTTCCCAGACTGGAAAGTCCCAGACTGGAAATTACAATCAAGTAATAACCCCTTCCCCCTCTCTCTCCAAATCTACCCTGCTGTACTGATAAATACTGGACAGAAAATTATAACCAAGCAGTTTCAGACTATTAGGGCAGAAGGAGCATGCATTAGCTAATTATTAGCCGGAAAGCGTCCTGGATAACCCACAAATCAAAGAGATTCATTAGTCAGAAATTCGTAAATAATCAATAACAATGGCTGTGATTCTGTGAAAATGAAGCTCAATTAGGGACAGAGACCAAAGCTACAAGGCCAAACTGGCCTGCTGCAGTAAATAGTTAATAGGTTTCCACGGATTTTCTTTGGTCAAAGATTTTATGCGTACAAGCCAAATCTTGATAACACATCTCACAATGCATTTGTATCTTTTGTATAGAATAATCAAATGCAATTTAAGTAGAACTTGCCGAAAATCTTTTAAATTCCAAATGTATTTATAATATATGTCTGTTCTTTAAATTTTGCACATTTAGGGTACGTCCAGGGTACCAGATATAAGAAAATATTAAACAATCTTTGAATTCAAATTCTTTAACAACCTGCTCTCAGATCGAAATTGCACTCTGTATTCATTCACCGACCACTTCATTACGTACGTAAACCTGTTTCACTGCTCATTAACGAAAATATCTAATCAGCCCTTCTCTTGGCAGCAATTTTAAAAATGCATTTAGGCTTGTAGAGATGGCCAAGACTATCTGCTGAAATTTAACTTAAGCATTAGAATAGGGGAGGTAAGGTGATTTAGGTGACTTTCTACAGTACATAGCATAGTTGTTGGTGCCAGACAGGCTGGTCTGGGTGTTTCTGAAACTGCTGTAGTACTTGGACTTTTACATGCAACCGTGTCTAGGGTTTAGCAAGATTCTGACAAAAGAGAAAATATTTAGTGAGCAGCAATTCTCTGGGCGAAAATGCCTTGTTAATGCCAGAGGTCAGAGGAAAATGGCCAGTCTGGTTCAAGCTGATAGAAAAGCAAGAGTAGCTCAAATAACATCTCGTTACCACAAAAGTATGCTGAAGAGCATCTGTGAATACATTACATGTTGAAACCGAAAGCAGCTACAGCAGCAACAGACCACACCGGGTGCCACTCCTGGCAGCTACGAACAACAAACTGAGGCTATAATCTGCATGGGGTCTGCAAAACTGCACAACAGATCAGAAAAATGTTGCCTGGTCTGATGAGTCCCAATTTCTGCTGCAGCATTCTATTTCTATCTCTTCTATACACAACTCCCTATGAGGATTAGAAGTGAGTGATTCATTAAAAGCAGTCACATTTATAAATCTATGGAATTTATGGATGAACCAAATACTTTATGTTGTGTCCAAGTACCTAATTATAGTGACAAAAATGTAGAACTTTCCCAACTCCACTGAGAGCCTATGAAAGTCAAAAAATGAATTCTTGCTTCGGTGGATTTTCCAAAATAATATTTTCTAACTTTAAACTACACTGGAACCTCGGATTGCGAGTAACTTTAGTTTGCGATAAATTTTGACTTGAAAAATGAGCAAGTATTGGTTTACAAGTACAGAGTATCGTGTATCACGCATGCGCTTCTTTTTTTGACGTCGAGTGTCACATGATCACAACTGAGCCAATAGTTTTTCTCTATCTTGTGCTGTGGAATTGTAGGTAATCGTCTCTCCTGCTGGGTCTTAGTGCGCGACTCTCACTGGTATAATCAACATCCGAGCACGCGTGTACTGTTTACTATAACACTGTGACGACGTGTATGCATGTAAAGCATCTTTTATTTTGTGTTTGTATGCGTGTGTACACCGTGCGTGTTCTGTTTCTTTTCTAAAGGTAAAGTGCAGGTTAATTTGTTTTATTTTACTTTACAGATTCCGTTCGTATGCGCTCATGCGAGTGTCATTAACGATGTTTCCTGTTAAATTTTCAGATAAAATAGTCTTTCCGTTAATATGTGTGTGTGTGTGTGTGTGTGTAAACAACTCAAATAAGAAAGGAAGAATGGTTAATGTGTAAGACAAGTAGAGGGAAGGGGCTTATTTCTTCTCTCCTCTTACTTTAGCACACACATACACCGCGCCTGTGCGCATAAATGGAAACATTAATCTGACAGGATTTATTTTTTCTTTTTGTAGGGATGACAATCTATCGCAAGGTACGATCACACACACTCACACACCCAATCAAACACTACAGGCAATTTGGAAACACCAATTAACCAACACAGCATATCTTTGGACTGTAGGAGAAAACAAGACTACTCAGAGGAAACCCATTAAGCCCTGGAAGACAATGCAAACAAAAAAGACCAGAAAGAAGATTTGAACTCCCAAACCTGGAGGTGCGAGGTGACCGCGCTAACCACTAAGTCACTTACCCTAGTTTATGAACAGATTTATAAAATACTGGGTTTAATTTGATCAAAGTTTATTGAAATAATGAAATTCAAGTGTAATTCCTATAAAATGGCATCAAAGTGAACTTAAATGCAAAATGTCAAATAAATTAATTCAAAGTGTACTTCAAACAATTCTATTAAGAGTTGGTCTTGAATTAGTTATGAATTTAGTCATAGACGACAAGCTCGTAGACTGAAGGCAGGGAGCAAATAGAAATATACACTGTGTAAAACTGCCCTAATGGAAAATTACATAATTGGGGGAAGAATTATAACATGGGAAATCCCAACGCCATCTTTCCAAGAAACAGGGCCTATGTTTGCCCGGTTCACATGTGATATTTGAAGAAAAGCTTGCATGATTTGTTCAACTTTTGTGCAAGGCAAATGTCGCCTTAAATTGACCGCCCACTTTGTTTCTATATCTGCAACCCTCACCATGCACATCAAGATTACTCACTGGAGCTCAAAGCAGACTTCACACAATCCGTGCAAGAATAAATGAAAAAGTTCAGTGACTCACGAAGAAACTGTGTAAGGTTTTGTTTATGACGGAATCCTGACTTTATATTGACAATCAGATGGTGTTGCTGTCAGAGATAACATGCGGTATTGGTTGGTTACTGGATTGATCTATGTGAGAGTCGCTCTCTCTCCTTCTCTCTGTACATGTGCTTGTCACTTTTAAGTCCAAGAGCAAGACCGTTATCCCTCAGCAAATGTAAAATGTGAAGGATGCAAAGTTTTCTTTTTGTCTGGCCTGTTTCACATTATGGAAGAACTGGATTAGGTTTGAGGTAGTTAATTGGGGGGAAAAAAACAACTTAAAATAATTCAAAGTTTTTAGAAAAAGAAGAAAAAGAAGAAGAAGAGGAAGAAGAAGCAGTAGAATGTCACCTTACTTGGATCAGATTTGGAGAAAGTGTCCCTGTCGAGCAGATTTCTGTAAAATAAAAAAAAGAAACATTTTTAACCACATAGGCCTACTGTACATAAAAGATATTGACATATAACACAAATGCATGTGTGTATGTGTATGACAGCTAAAGGTCTGTAAGACAATGCATTGTCAGATAAAGAAAAGAGACTCATGAGAACCAACTCACTGTCTTTCTCATTTAATCGTGTCTCATGGCCTTCACAGTCTAATTACCTGAGATTGGGATGGGAGAGAGCAGCCGTGTAACATGAAATGACAGTCCCACAGCTGAACTATGACACACACAGCAAAATTGCACTTTTGGCAAACAGTGTCACATTCCCCTGAAAATACGTGCAGCAGTGCAGAATAATCTGATTTCTCTGAAACACAGCGATACATCAAGTTCTCTCATAAACACAACACAACGCTGGCCTAGTATACTGTGTGAGTGTGTGTGTGTGAGTATGAGTGTTGTCTTCCCACTCTGTGGGTTACTACACAATGCATTTGTGCTAACAGGCTTCTGGCACTGTGGGTGCAGAAGTGGTGACTAAATGAGAAGACAGAGATCGTTGGTCCTGAATCAGCCCCATCCAGGTGAGGACAACTATTATGAGCATCTACATTTACTCAGCATGCTGGCAACTACGAACACGCTTAATGATGTTGAATGCTGGCAGCGGAGGCACTTTAAAGGCCATTTTGCTATTTGACTCTTTTTTTTTTCCTTTTTATAATATAAATCATAAGGACCTATATTTACTCCATACATTTCCAGTGTTGAATCAGTGATGATGCTGAAGGCACGCTGCAGGAACATAATAAATCTAAAAGCCATATTCACTTGATTTCTAGCAATCATTACTAGGGTGGAAATAGGGCCAGAGCTGCAATGTGCCATGCATCAATTATAATAAATGCTGTCAGACTGGCGTGGGCTGCTGAAAAAAAATCAATATTGTGTTCACATCATTCTCATTTGTTCAACATAAAGGTTGACATGTTGGGACAATTAATAAAGCCCAGTTTGTCAACATGAAATATTTTCTTTTGTTGTTCGAATGTATTTTTGAGCTGTGCTACTTGCTTTTTCATTTCATATGCACATCACAGTTCACTGAATATGCTTGATGATGACCAAAGATGACTATTTTAAATCTTTCAGCTGTAGAGAATATGACCTCTTTTGCCAGTTCCAGTGTGTGAAAACCACAGGTGGATTTTTATTAGTTGTGGTAAGTTTATAAGAGTGCTTTTTTTGTGACCCAACTAATCAGCCATTAAAAAAAAAGAAGAAAAAAAAACTGGCAGAGGTTATGAAAGGTCATGAAAAATGTAAATTAATGTAACCACAGAGAGTATCCAGCATTAAATGGTATTGTATTCAACACATGGTATTTTTGCCACTGTACATTATATTGTACAGTTATAATGGGAATGTTGTAATTGGGTTAAGAAGTGCCCAACATAACACTTCAGGGAGCATAAAGATTGGACTTGGGAGCATGTTAAACGGCAATAAAATGAAGTCTGACGACAATAATGTACAGAACATCCATGTTAACACATCTGTAGCGTTGTTCTTTCTTGGAGGCACGGCCATATTCCAGGACTTAAATTGTAAAAGGGGGTTTTGGGACCATTAGGAATAATTTTAACAAATTAATTGGCCACCACACGTTCTGCCATGTGAACGCCATTGAAAGTTTTTTGGAATATGCAAAATAGAGAAGGCTTTATTGTATAGAGATATTTGACTTTCCCGTCATCAAAGTACAGTATAACCCTCATCCAAAAATGAATGCAACTCTGGATGAAAATACACGCTGTGACGCCGCATAAGGTTGTTGAATCACATATGCACGCTGTAATCAAAGATAAAGGTCATAACATAAAATATTAGTGTGCAACAGTTCTTTTTGCTTGTTTAAGTTTAAAAGTTGTAATCTTTTCCTCGGACTACATGCCACTGCAGAGGAGTATAAAGAAATTAGAATGCGTTGTACTTTTTGTTTAGTGGCATTTATTAGATCGCAATGTGCGTACTGTACATGACTATTCTACAATACGTCAAATCCTTTGATACTGTATGTGCACCATAAAAAGGATGTGGTACATTTGTGAAGCATCCTGAAGACCCTCTTAATAGTACCTATCATTACTGACAACATTAATAGTGTCTTGAGGGGGAGCTAAATTTCCATGGAAGGACTATTTATGCAAAGCTTTGGGGCATTAAACCAAGCTGTTCCCATACCCACCAATATCCAGTGCTAATACAGGGGACCAGATAAGGCTTTTAGTTTTTAAATAAAATTGATTAAGAGCTAGTAACTCCTCTTTTAATTCCCAGACAAATCATATACCTACTGTATTTTCACCTCGCTGTTATTTAGTAAAAAGAAAGAAAACCATGGGAGGTAATACTAAGTACACGCCATAATGCAATAATTTGTAGATCTAACTTTGGCAGCGATAACTTGAAGCAGTGACTTTATTAGTCTCGCACACTGTTGTGGAGGAATTTTAGGAAATTCATCTTTACAAGATTGCTTCAGTTCACTAAAGTATTAAGCCTCTAGAACATTTTGATAAAGACTAAATTGAGTATTAAATTTCTACAAAGAAAGAGGTTCGCTACCAACTTACTTTTACCTTAGTTAACAATCTAGGTTGGTTTGTAAAAAGATATCCCCACTTTTGCATTACTTTTGGTACAGCTATGGAAAAAACAACATGCTGGGCTTTCATTGTTCGTGCTGTGGACCATCTGATGTGCTAATCTGCTTAGTATCACACACTTCATCAAGTCTTACATAAAGAAAGAAAAACAATGGTCAAAAACAATAAAGCACATCACTTTTGCTTTACACTGTATAAGTGTTTCACTGGAGTAGAAAGACAAAAGTGAATGAAGCAAAAAGGGGCATACCGTAGGTGGAGTAAGAAAAAACAAAATTAATACGAATGACAGTGAGAGACATAACAGAGATTTGCATATACGTTATTGTGCAAGTGTAAAAGCAGTTTAAGTGTTTAGCTGTAAGCAAAACAGTACATAACATTTATACAAACAAAAAAAACAAAAGAAATACAAACAAATATATATATATTTATAAATAAATAAATAAATATTATATATATATATATATATATATATATATATAATATTTATTTATTTATTTATAAATATATTTTTCTTTTGTTTGTATAAATAGTCAGCAAGCATTATTATAATACATAGTGAGTATTAAAGATGAAAGTTAACTAAGCAAATGTACTTTACTTGTAACTAAATGTTACTATACTTAAGCTTATATTTCACATATCTTTACTTTACATAAGCAGTTTTATTAGAAGATACTTTTTACCTTTACTCCAATACATTGTACCAGAAATATCTGTACTTTTACTTCACTACAGTTCTGCGTAATGTTTTGTTACATACCCACAATGGGTGTGTAGTATTTGAAGCCCCTGCTGAGCGCGGATCAAGCGGCGAGTGTTTTCTACACATAGGAGTCAATGAGAGTGTTCACACGAGCTTTGGTGACGTGCGTTTGTCCGGCTGCGCATTTATACGGCGTCAAAAAACGTTGCATCCAGCTTTTTCTTGCTGTTTTAATCCCAACGAATGCAAGGAAAACGCTTCTAGTGCATTTTCTCCACGTTCATTTTACTCTTCGGAGAAAAGGATATATCCCATGATCCTACATGCTATACATAGGGAAATGCGAAAAACACCACCAACTACAATTTGGGCTGCAGACTGGCATTAGACAAAGACAAACGAACGCCAGTGTAGAAGTCAATCGAGCGCTGAAATAGGACGTTCAGAGCACGTTTGTTCATCCAAAAATTTTACGCCCGTGTGAACAAGGCCTTATTCAGAACTGAATTTTCTTTGTGACAGGCTTAATTAACGTTACAGGTGTTATTGATCAGAAGGGGAGCTGGTTGCAGACAGTGACGAAAACAGCACATTCATAGTCATGAAGTAGGAAGTGAGAAAGTGTGTGTGTGTGTGTGTGTGTGTCTATGTGTTAAGAAAGAGAGAGAGACATTTTTTACTATGAAAATGGCTACTCCGAGCTACAAGCTTAGTACTTTTAATACTTAAATAAATTTGAAGGTAAGTACTTTTGTGCTTTCTGGTTAAAAAATGTCCAGATCACTACAAGTTCTGGAATGCAAGATAAATGCTAAAGGTGCATTCACTAATACGCTTACTCTAATAAGCTAGCCCGCATGGTCTAGCTAGCTAAGAGAGAGAGCAAAACTATCACATCAGGTATTTAAAAGATTCAGCTTGGAAAAAAAAATCTCATTGGTTTCTAGACAATATTCGAAGTACAAAAATACACCTAAGCACACCAAGCACAAATTAATATTCATTACTTGACATGTTTATCTCTTAAGTTAAATTAATGTCACAAGTTGGTAATGATATCATTATTCACTAGCTTCCATCAAAATAAATAAAAAATCTAATGTACATCTTACCAGTTTAATCCATAATTCGTAAAAACTTTTCTCTACTCTTACATATATTGGACTCTTATTGACTGGCAGCCTATCACCGTGTAGCATGATGACTTTAGCGTCTGAAGTTGAGGCGTGATGATGGTTGACAAATCTGAGCTGGCACATGACGCATGCTTATTAATTTCCCTCCGATTCTGACCCGACACCTAAGACAGCGCTCACTGGAAATTATTATTGCAGGACTGTCAGGATGACTCACAGATCACCATATAATTTTTCTTTCTTTTTTTTAGGGAAAAAAGTTATTTTATAGGGGGCAAAAAAAAATTATAATTTCGCTATCTATTTTAACTAGGAGTATAAACTTAGGGGACTAGTGTCATCATATGACAGAACACGGGTAAGAAATATTTTTCAACTATGACCTCAGATATGATCAGCAAAATAAACTGGAGTTTGGCATCAGCAAAGCTTTTAAAGCTTGATTACATCTTGTGCATAATATGCACCTACAGTATGAAATTACTCCCTAATGTGAAGAAATCGCCTGAGTTTAATCATCCTTACACTGGTACCTGTTTATAACAGGAATTGGTTTAAAGCTGTGGTTCTCAAAGTGTGGGGCGCGCCCCACTAGTGGGCAATACAGACATGGCAGGTGGGGCGCAATGAATGGGAGAAAATTAGTGGAAAATAATAGGAAAGTACCGATTCTGATTCATCTTTATTGACAATAAAGATCGGACACTCGAAACTAAACAATCACACGCAAAGAAATGGATCATTAATACAAGTAAATTAAAATAACATCAGAGAAAAAGTGGAACCATAGTGCAACAATAACGGTTTAACGTCAGCATGTTAATTGCAGAGGAACAATATATAAGGAAACATTCTGTATTATATATGTCATTTCATTTATTTCAATGTGTATGCTGATGTTTCTGTATTTTTTGTAAAAAATTACTATTTTATCAGGCAGTACTAGTCTGGCATTTCTAGTTTCCAGTGTGGCAACAAAGTTGCTTTTTGATCCTTCAGGCGCTGAACAGAAGGGAAGATCAATATCGTTCTACGCTTTTTGTTGGTGTGCGGCATTTTGCGATGATCCCTAAATCATTTGTTGCGCCGTAGAGAATAATGGTGTTTATGCTTTTAAACATGTATAATTTAAGGCAGATGTAGCTTAAAGACAATGTAGAAAGGAAATATACGTGGGTATCTTATTTGCGGATTTATTTACGCAACTATTGAATTCTGAGATGCGAATATCAAACTAACATTACCGCGGACACAAACCGGGTCAGTAGCGTACTGTATGTAGTGAGTGTAATAACGTCAATGGGTACATTTGTTACACGGACCACGAAAAAGCAGGTGATTCATCACCATCAGCCTAACCAACCAAAAAGCCGGCCAAAAGGAAAACATGATGAAGCCTGCGTTGCGCTTGGATTCATGGTGGGGATGGTGGGGCAGAGGAGAGACCTGTGTGTGTTTTATGTCTTAAACCGCTGGCAGCAGACAGCACGAGAACCAACAAAGTGGGAAGACACTTATCGACAACACACCCCAGTCATGTTAATAAGCCACTCGACTTCTTTGAAAGAAAGCTCTAGATAAGTGAAGAGTAAGCCTTTTATAACAACAGCATGTGTATTTTATCTGTTTTAAACATGGTGTAATTTATCTTATTGGTTTAGAAACTGATATTTCAATAAATAGTAAACTTGGCCGATTTCGTTATTATTTTGTTGACAAGTGGGGCTTAAAAATTCGCCCACCCCCTTAAGTGGGGAATGACAGAAAATGTTTGAGAACCACTGGTTTAAAGGATTAGTGTTTATTGTTAAAGCTCTAGCATGGTCTAGCACCCTCATACATCACTGACTTCCTTTGTGACTACTTCGCTCCCAGGTCTTTCAGCTCTTTGGCCCAGTTAATATTCTATGTCTTGTGATCACTGCTGAAGGCTAAGAGTGATTGAGACTTAAGCAGTGACTGTGCTGAGGTTTTAGTCCACCAATGTAACTCTGTTACAGTTTGTTTTTTAATAAAAATAACACAATTAGCATTTTAACTTGAGTAGTTTTCACATATTTTGATGCCTATTTTAGATGGACTTATCAATTTATCTTAATGCTAGTCTTTAAACAGCAGTCAACTTCTATTGGTTTGCATTTACAGTACCAGTCACAATTATGGCATTTGGTAATAGAGTCAGTTGTTTTGTCATTTCAAACATTTGCAAAATCCATCAAACACCATGATAAAACTGGCTCTCATTTAGACCACTGCAGGAAAGCAAGACTAAGATTACCTTTGCTGCAGAGGAGAAATTCATTTAATCCTTCCCATTCCTCACACCACAACTAGCGTTGGTTCTATCTGATTCCTTTAAGCAAGGTAAATTGCCTGCATCATTTAATGAGGCTTGTCTCACTCTTATAGCAAAGAGGGATAATTACCCAACTGAGTGCTCTCCATATAGACTAATTTCTCTTCTTAATGCAGATATTAAAACCCTTGCTCATAGTTCAGAGAATGGTTTACCCTCAATTATATCTTAGGACCAGACCGTTTTTTAATATCAAAAAACGCCATTCTTCTTGTAATATTCAGCACCACACTGATATCTTGTACACACCGTCAGAGGGGATCCCTGAGTGTCTCATCTCTTTGGATGCTGAAAAGGCTTTTGACAGTGTAGAATGGGAGTATTTATGTAATGTCTTTAAAAAAAACTATTTTGGACCATGTTTTGGGTCATTTGGGTCAGATTGATATATTCAAGCCCTATCACTTCAGTTCTGATGAATTGCCAGCAATCTCAACCATTCAACCTTAAGTGGGGTACTCGTCAGGGGTGTCCTCTTTTACCTTTAACCTTGCTATTGAGCCATTAGCAATTGCATTTAATAGTTGCACCGTGTACAGTCATGGCCAAAATTGTTAGCACCCCTGAATTTTTTTCAGAAAATCAAGTATTTTTTACAGAAATGTATTGCATTAACACATGATTTGCTATACACATGTTTATTTCCTTTGTGTGTATTGGAACGAAACAAAAAAGGGAGGCAAAAAAGCAAATTTGACATAATGTCACACAAAACTCCAAAAATGGGCTGGACAAAATTATTGGCACCCTTTCAAAATTGTGGACAAATAAGATTGTTTCAAGCATGTGATGCTCCTTTAAACCTGGGGCAAGTAACAGGAGTGGGCAATATAAAATTCACACCTGAAAGCAGATAAAAAGAAGAGAAGTTCACTTAGTCTTTGCATTGTGTGTGCCACATTAAGCATGGACAACAGAAAGAGGAAAAGAGAACTGTGTGTGGACTTGAGAACCAAAATTGTAAAAAAAAATATCAACAATCTCAAGGTCACAAGTCCATCTCCAGAGATCTAGATTTGCCTTTGTTCACAGTGCGCAACATTATCAAGAAGTTTGCAACCCATGGCATTGTAGCTAATCTCCCTGGATGGTCCGGATGGTGGATAAGCAGCCCCAAACAAGTTCCAAATAATTTCAAGCTGTCCTGCAGGCTCAAGGAGCATCAGTGTCAGTGCGAACTATCCGTCGACATTTAAATGAAATGAAACGCTATGGCAGGAGACCCAGGAGGGTCTTTATGTCTCTGTGTCAGCAGTGGGGTACTTCTGACAGAGTGACATAAAAAAGAAAGACTACAGTTTGGCAAAATGCACTTGAGTAAGCCAAAATCCTTTTGGGACAATGTCTTGTGGACAGATGAGACCAAAATAGAGGTTTTTGGTGAAGCACATTATTCTACTGTTTACGGAAAACGGAATAAGGCCTACAAAGAAAAGAACACAGTACCTACAGTCAAATATGGTGGAGGTTGTTTGGGGTTGTTTTGCTGCCTCTGGAACTGGGTGCAAGGCATCATGAAATCTGAGGATTACCAAAGGATTCTGGGTCGCACTGTAGTGCCCAGTGTCAGGAAGCTGGGTTTGCGTCCGAGACCTTGGGTCTTCCAGCAGGACAATGACTCCAAACATACTTCAAAAAGCACCCAGAAATTGATGGCAACAAAGCGCTGGAGAGTTCTGAAGTGGCCAGCAATGAGTCCAGATCTAAATACCATTGAACACCTGTGGATCTTAAAATTGCTGTTGGGGAAAAGTGCCCTTCCAATATAAGAGACCTGGAGCAGTTTGCAAAGGAAGAGTGGTCCAAAATTCCAGGTAAGTGGTGTAAGAATCTTATTGATGGTTATAGGAAGCAAATGATTTCAATTATTTTTTCCAAAAGGGTGTGCAACCAAATATAAGGTTAAAGGTGCCAATAATTTTGTACAGCCCATTTTTGGAATTTTGTGTGACATTGTGTCAAATTAGCTATTTTTCCTCCCTTTTTTTGTTTTGTTCCAATACACACAAAGAGAATAAACATGTGTGTAACAAAACATGTGTTAATGCAATACTTTTCTGTAAGAAATACTTGATTTTCTGGAAAAATGTCAGGGGTGCCAACAATTTTTTCCATGACTGTATCTAGGTTTTAAGGGCAGGTAGAAAAACAGTCGGCTTTTATGAAGTTTCCATTTATGCAGATGATCTTCTACTTTTTATAACAAATCCAATCACCTCACTGTCAACTTTGCTGTCATTGCTTAGTGAATTTAGGCATTTTTTTTCGGGATATAAATTGAATTTACACAAAAGCTTGCACAAAACCTTTTCTGATAAAAAGTGCACCACTAGCAACAGAAAAGTACAACCTCACTTTCAAGAGTGAAAAATCAGTTTACCTATCTTAATATCACAGTTACAAGAAACCATGGGGCATTGGTCACCACTGTCCATTTCTTTGGTTGGGCTAAATTAATACCTTTAAAATAAAGTAAATATTCTTTTAAATTCTTGTTTATTCCGTACCTGTTTTTGTTCACAAATCTTACTTTGATGCATTGGATTTAATTACATCATCTACCCTTTGGAAAGATAGGCATCCTCGATTGAACAATTCCCTACTTCAAAGATTTAATAGAGATGGTGGAATGGCTCTACCCAATGTTCGTTTTTACTACTGGGCAGAAAACATTTGATGTCTCACCTTTTCGGGCATATCTCCATAACCAACCTAAAAGACCTGTCTGGGTGGAAATGGACATAAACTCTTTTAAAATCCCCTGTGTCTCTGCACTTCTTGGATTTGCACTCCCCCATCCCCTCAATTAAATCGATCAATAATTGAGTTATTAGGAATACCTTGAGAGTATGGGCTCAGTTCAAGAAGTAAAGTGTTTTTATGGGCTTCTCTCTTTCCAGTCCTATCGTCTTTAACCATCTCTTTCAACATTCTTTACATGATTCAGTGTTTCAGGAATGGTACAGTGAGGGCATCAAGCTTTGCAAAGATCTTTTTGTTGATCAAAGGGTTGCCTTTTTTGAACAGCTGTCTGAAGGGTTTAACCTATCCAAATCTCACTTTTCAGGTTTTTGCAAGTAGGACATTTTCAATACCAAATTTCCCTGATGATTCTGATGTAAGTATTACAGACAATTTCCTCTGTTTGTCCCTGCTTTGTAAACGACTACTATTCGTTTATGGTAGATAAATGGGTTTGAGTCATACCACTTTAAGTAAAATTAAAACTGCTTGGGAAAAGGACCCAAATCTGACACTGTCAGATGATACTCGGAACTCTCAAGCTTGTCAATTTAACCTCCTTATGTGGCCGCCACTCTTTATTACAGTTTAAGATTGTGCATATGTGCTCATTTCTCCAAAGCCAAGCTCTTTCGCTTCTACCCAGATGTCAATCCTTGCCATGATAAATGTAAAAGTGGAGAGGCGTCTCTTATTCATATGTATTGGACATGCCCTAATTTGGAAAAATTCTGGAGGGAAGTGTTTTAAGCCCTGTCTTACATACTGTATTGCAATCTTAAACCAGACTCCTTGATTGCTTTTTTTGGCATTACTGGAGAGGAAGAAAAGTGTCTAACTCCAGCTAAACATCGATTAGTGTCTTTTGCGTCGCTCCTGGCCAGGTGTTCTCTTTTATTTAAGTGGAAGGATGCCACGTCACCCACTCACGCCCAGTGGCTCAGAGATATTATGTCCTGTTTGTCCCTGGATAAGATTCATTACTCAATCCTTAATTCAGACTTGAACATTCAACAGGTATGGAGGTCCTTCTTTCACTTTTTTTATTTACATTTACAGTATAGTGTAATCCCCTTCTTATTTTATTGGTTGGTTTTTCATCTGCGCATGGTCTTTTTTATTCTTCCCCTCCTTCTCTTTTTTCCCCCTCTTTTTTGGCACACAAAACCCAGATGTCAAGCTCCATGTTTTTGTTATTCCTTCTTTTACTTTTTTAAACACGCCTGGTTCGTGGCCTTTCTTAGGCATGCATGGGCATCTTGGAGTTAAGGATGAGGGGTACAAAGCTTTATAGGGGTTTATAAACACCACATCGTACAAGTGTGCATTGAAACACTGCATGTTTACCTTGTATTTTCCTGTTTAAAATGAATAAAAAAATTGTAAAAGAAGAGTTACCAGCCTCAAAAATCGCCAAATAACAGCACCTCAGATTAGAGCCGTTATGAAGGCTTTACAGAGCATACTGTACGTAGCACACACATCTTAATATCAACTGTTCAAAGAAGATTATTGCATATTTCTTCCCTTCAGTATTGTGTTACCTTGTAGAAAGAAAGAAAACTCAGCAAAGCCCATGGAATACGAAGGTGTGTCCAAACTTTTGATTAGTAGTGTACTTTACTTGCTAATTAACACTAGAGAACGTGGGTGGTGGAAGCGAATCATTAAATTTCTCTAAAATTTTTATGACAGAAATATATTATAATGATGAGAACTTTAATCCATAAGCAAAGTGCTGCCTGTGGCTGTATGCGTGGGAGTGAAATTCATCTTAGGAATCATTACAGCTTTCAGAGTGTGGGAAATGTGTAAAAAAAAAACAAAAAAAAAAAACACTGTGTGTGTGTATGTGTGTGTGTGTGTGTGTGTCTGTGCACATAGGGGAGAATGTGCTCTTTCTGCTGCTGTGACACCTCCTAGAGTGGTTAACCTCAGAGACATAGTAGCACACTGAGCCCTTCACAGAACATCAGTAGGAGAAGAAAAAAAAAATACACTGATTACACTGTACAGCTTTGTGCATGATTATTTTTTTTTGTTCATCGGTGCTCACAGCATCACTTAGCACGGTATGTCATTTGGCAGTGATTTAAAAAGGGTTTCGGCTTTAAAACTCAAAGCAGCTGTGGGATGGTGCACCTGAAGAATCCCCTCCTGATAATCTGTGAAGAAGGCAAGAGATACTCAAGAGGAATCACACTCGCCCTCCATCTTTGTATAGAAATAGTCAGTATCCTATAATGACTATATACACTACCCATCTCTTGCCGTAGACTATAATGTCATACCATCTGCTGGGTACATCCACCCACAAACACACACACACACACACACACACACACACACTCTTTCTCATGCGCAAACAATCTTGGTAAACAAACCCAATAGACCATCCCTTATTGCTCTCCATCCCTAAGTGAATGAGCAGAATAAGTGGTCTTTCACTGCAAGACACTCCTCCTGAGCTATACAAACATAATCAACCCATTCTCCATTTTTTCCATCTCACCTTTATCTCTCATCTGTCTTTCCTGGCAGAACAGATGAGTTTCTTCTTCAAGTAATATTTAACCGTTGTAGCTAAGACTGGTGACTACACATACTGTACAGTATTATATTAGAATCACTCGTTTTGAGTAGGAATAATCCTATTATGAAACCTCTGATGAATCTACCCCTTATGAACACGACAGGTATCATAAGCGTCCATAACGGCTACAAAAAAGACATAAAAAGAAATATATAGGAGAAAGAAGAGCCCAGGGAGCGTTTGATGCCTTTTGTACACTTTTTCGGCTACAGCAATTGAGTTACAGAAGATATAGACAGGTACAGGATAAAAGCTCCAAGCTAGAAGAGAGAAATAGAAAGAGTAAGACAGCTTTAAGAGCCCCCGAGAAAAAGAAAGAGTGTTTAATTAAAGCCCTGACACCCAGCAGCCATTAGGACCCTGTTGGTTAGCATCATGAAAACCCCGAGACGGAAGACAGACAAGTAACAGGACAAATGCGAAGGCTGCTGCTGAGACACTTCGAAACTTGAAATGATACAGTCAGTAGTGTAGGTGTGTGTGTGATGGGGAAATTAATAATCCTTTGCATAAGACTGTGTCTGATGGAGATGCTTTAACACAGAATCTAGTCAGGGTATTCAATGTTCTTGCTCAAAAAAAAATTAGATTTTTTAAATTTATATAAATACATACTGTACATAACATCAGTTTCTCACCAGCATGAGACCGGGCAAGAAAGACACTTTAACAACACGTAATCTAACACTTACCCTTTTTCAACCTAAACAATTTTTATGTCCAAAAATTGCTTTAGTTTTGTCCTGGAATTAAAAGACTAATAGTTTTAAAAAAGACATATTTGAGAACGAACTATATGACAACTATAGCTCACAGGTTACCATTACACAGTAAAGTACCACACAGCACGTGACATGTGACTGAGCTTTATGGAAGCAAATGTTCTTAAAATATAATAATGGTCAACAGTTTGTCATTAAGCATTTTTTTTTACATTAGATCCTTATAAATGTACTAGGAAAAAAAACTCTCTCTAAATGATCGCTCTTTAGTTAAAGGCTAACAACTGCTTCATTTTGCATTTGACTTAGTTTACATTTTTTTGGGTTCATTAGTTAACCAGAATGAAACAACTGTACAGGATTTTTTTTTAGCCGCCTACAACAATTCAGGAAAAACACACCCGATGTTGCCAACACTTTTCAGGAAGAAATGGATAATAAATGCTTCAAATATAAATAAAAACATATATTCCTAAAACATGTTCAACAATGGAGATTAACACAAAGCAGCTTAGATATTGGATATTACATTTTAATAAAAAAAAATAATCATTTATATCTATGGCTGCAACTAACGATTATTTTAACAATCGATTAATCTGTCGATTGTTTTTCACTTAATTAATTAATTGGATAAAAAGCCAAAAAAAACAAGAAAAGCATTCATTTCCAACCCTTTGTTTAAAAACAGAACTAAAATATTTAGAAAGTGCACAAACATGTTGCTCCTTGAGCTGTTATAATATTAATAAAATAAAAATTGACTAACACAAAAAACATAGACATGTATGCTTTACATCTGCCAAATAGATATAGTGGAACCTTGGATTACGAGCATAACTCGTTCCGAAAGCGGCTTATATTCCATAACACTCGTAAACCAAATTTAATTTATAAAAACAAGCTAACAGAATCATCTGTATCTTTCCTTTACCTGGGCTCGTTTTTTTTTTTTTGCTTCGCCCTGTCTATGAGCCGCCGAACTCTGCTAGCATCAGTGCGCAAGACCGAGTGTGTTCACTCGCTCCCCGCTTAACTGAAGTTTTTTTTAATAATCAAATGTCTCCATGTCGCATGACACAACGAATCAATTATGAAATTCGTTGCCAACTCTTTTAGTAATAGATTTCTATCGATTTTCTCGATTTTTTTCTTGCAGCCCTATTTATATATAATGAGCAAGCATAAAGAAAATTTTCAGGGAACTAAACCTCGATAGGAACCGTCTTTAAAAGGGAATCCGGCCTCATCTGGGTGAGACAGGACTGTATAATTATAAGTAATTTTACTTCTATAAATCTATTCTATATTCTTTTCAAAGTAACCACATTCTTTTGGTCATATGCAAGATATAAAGATCATGCACTCTGTTCATTATTTTTTTGCATGTCCATGTGATCAGTAGTGCAACTTATGTTATAATGACACTGTCAATAAGCAGAACGTAAGACATGCAACAGTGAAGAAATATTGAAGAAGCCTTGCATTTTGCCCTTTGTGTACATTTACACAGAATTATGAAGTGGTGGGAAAATACATAATAGTCCTTTAACCTGAGTACTTCGAATGCAAACGGCCAAGGTGGGTTTCCAAAAAGGTTTCCAGTTTGTAAAACTGTAGCTAATTTTTCCTCCAGAAATATAATCTGATCCTCTCAGGCATTGACTTCTTTGATAAATAGACTAAATTAAGACCACAGCTATTCATTAAACCATGAGCATCAACTCCTAGTGAGCCCCGACAAGTCTTTAGGGGTAGGTTTAAGAATTTATTAATAAATTATAGTGCTTTCCCTATGAGAGCATGACTTAAGATCTTGTTTGACATTTACAGGTGTGTTCCAACATCCATTTCAATATGACATTCAAAAAGTCACAGATGATGTCATGGGTTAATCTGCATATTAAATTAATTGCGATCATTTATGTATTAGAACATGTAACCTGAAGAAGGCAAGACAGACTTTTTTGTGAACTAGAATAAAATAGGACATGGGAAGATAAAGAAATTTGGTGTTGGTGCCATTAGCTAAGTTTACTGTATATTAGTCTGTGTGCATGGAGTTTGCATGTTCTCCCCATGCTTTTTGAGTTTCCTTTGGGTACTCCGGTTTCCTCCCGTAGTCAGTGACATAAGGTTAATTTCCGGTGCCAACTTGTTAATGATAACTGGGAGTCGATGTGTCAGATCTGGACCTGTTACCATTACTGCTGTGGATATGTTTGCTCTAACGACCCATGTTTTATCTACAGTAGTAGTGGCGTTTCACATTACTGCTTTGTATTAGCGCCAGGGTTTCGGAACATATGAGACAAACTGGTTGTAAACTTCCCGAGGGAACAATAAACATACATTGATCTATTCATCCATTCATCTTTAAAGGTCCAGGTTTCATGGTGTACTTTCCTTTTTTGGAGTAAGCCATGCTGTGTCATGCTTTTGTTTCTGTTTCGGGAGGATTTGGGCACCTTGTAGGTGCATTTCTGCGTCTTCTGCATACTTTGTGTACTGTATACGCGGTGCACTTACAGTATGGTGTTGTTAAGTAAAGTCTGTTTACTGAGTGAAAGACCCCAAGAGACCCATTCTTACAGATTTCTTTTAACAGATTTTGTAATACTCAATTTCGTATTTGATTTTTTTGAAACTCTGACAGCGCAAATATGGTGATAAATAATACGCTAAACATCTGACACAGACTGAGAGAGAGAGAGCTAAAGATCCATCAGCTTGCCGTGTGTCGCTCCTTGTTGCTCCCAGTGGGATCGGGCCCCGGTGGGCCAGCAACCGTTTCCCTGACAACGGGCAGCCAATGAAGTGTGTTTGCTCTCTGACTGATACTTGCTCTTTTTCTTCTGTGAGGCATAAGCAGCTCAGTAGAGGATGATGACCCAGAATTGAAAGTACATGCCATGGACAAAACATCCTTCAGCTGCATGGGGGAATCTCTCTATATCTCACTTTATGTCTCCCTGATAGGGGATCTCTTTCTCTCTCTCTCTCTCTCTCTGTCACTCTTTCATTTTCTTTCCTCCTTCATCCTCAGTCCAATTAGACCTATAACTGCCCACATATGACTTTAATTAAGCATGCAAATCTATCATTTTGATTTGCTAACCGAAGGTGGCTCACGACTGCATACTTTTGACAGCATTACCTTGGCGACGCTCGGAGCCTGTGACAGCGCCTGGTGAGCCTCTGTGACATGGGAATTGACGGAAGAGGAAAAGAAGCCACAGATAGAGCTCTCCCAATAAGAGTGGATAAAGTGTACGGTTTCCACTCTGCAGTGACCATAATTAAAACGTAAAATCGGATTTCTGTTATAAACATGTACCAGCGTTAAATTTGGAAATTTTAGAGAGATTATTTGAAAATTGTGGAGTGTATTAAATATTTATATATATACTATCTGAACATAAATGAATTGTTCAATTAGAAACATTTTTGGGATGTTTAAGGACATTTAAACCTGGACTTTTAGAATAACAGGAATACAGTAATGATGGTTAAAAAAAAAAATAAAAATGAATTTCTTTACTGTAGCTAATCTCCTGCTATAGTAATGCACTTATCCCAGTGTTTCACTAGTGCTTGGATATCACCAGGGTAGACAGTTAGGAACGTCAGTGAGCAAGTATTGCATAATCACAGTTAATTTAAGTTAGTACCCCCTTTCCACTTAGCCGAATTTTCTACCGGAAACACATTTATACATTTACAGTGTAAATTGGGTATCATTTAAAAGCATTGATTTGATGTAGTTTGTATTGTTTTATATAACAGAAACAAAAATATATATTTTTTTCTTTTCAGAAACATACTATACTTAAACTTATTATACAACTTAGGGTTTTCTAAATATAAATGCTAATTATGGCTGCTTGCATTATGAGCAGACTTGCTTGTTTTAGACAATAAAAGAGTAATTTCTTCAAAACACTTCAGACATTTTTTTTTTTCAACAAAACAGCAATTAAAGCAATTAAATCTGTTACTGAAAACCTTCTCCTGCCAGTGTGCATTAGATTAGTTGCCATAAAAAAAATATTTTTGCCTTAAATTTAAAATGTTATTAATGTATGGTGAGAAAATCTACGGATCTTTAAATCATCTGGTCTAAACTTCGACATCTGAGGAAAAACTGACCTACTAACAAAAACGCTGGGATATGCGAAAAACAAGCACACCCTAAAAAGCCCTGGATGATTAGAGGAACAAGAGTGCCCTCACACACTATGACGGCAAAGGGATGATGTCATAAAATATCAACAGGTTGAGACGGAAATTTCTTTTTTTTTTTTTAGATAAAACTATTTCATATTCAGTTACACTGTACAAATGCAAAAAGAAATCACGTGTCTCCCTCTGCCCTCTGCCTTGTGTGAGATCCCAACAACCCTTTCTCTTCCTCTCTATTACTTTGAGTCTCTCTCTCTCTCTCTCTCTCTCTCTTTTCTTGCTGCCTGACCCACATAATTCCTCCACAGAGAATACCACAACTCACTGAACTAGATTCTGAGGCCACATCACACTCCCTCCCTAAAACACACTCTCTTCTACCATCTAGGATACGACGGGCTTTAGCATGCTGTCAGGATGGGACGTGCCTGAGGACACGCACTGATACTGAGCCCATAGATAAGTGGCTTGAAGGACAACAAACACTAAATCAGCCATTAGAATATATTTAGGGCTTCTCTTGCAAAACACACACACACACACACACACACACACACACACACACACACACACACACACTCAAGAGCAAGATGGTTGGAGCATTCTCAGTGCTTCTCTTGAAGAGACCTGCCCTAATTTTTCCTGACAAGAAAATGTGAGCTGAGCAGATACTATACACATACACACACACGCACATACACACACACATACACACTCGCCATGCACAATCACATTATGTTCGGGTCAGAACCCTGCCACACTATTAAACACAATATATCTTTGTGATGATTTTGGTCTCCATAGAGAGTTGAGAGGGCATTGTTAAAGAGAGATCAGCTTACTAATCAATCAATCAATCAATCAATCCATTAAACAATCAATTAATCAAGCAATCATTTTAAATGCTTCCAATGAGTTATTGGGTTGTGTGCAGAACAGCCTAATAAAAACCAGGCCACTAATATTTTAATTTAGCATAATGCAATATGGTATTATGAAACTTCCTCTCTCTCTCACACACACACACACACACACATTTTTAATGTAGTTTGTATTGTTTATATAACTAAATAAATAAATAAATATAAAAATAAATAATTTTCTTCTCAGAAACATATTATACTTAAACTTATTTTACGACTGCTATATGCTAATTATGGCTACAAACACACACACACACACACACACACACGCTCAGCACTGGACCCCGGACCCTGAAGCTGTGAGGCAACATTCTTATTCGCCCCTTTACTGATTTACTGTTTTATTAACCATCTTTCACTCACTTCTTCCCTCTCCTTAAACAATGTTCATATCCTATAACCTCCACTGCCTTAGTACACAGCCATGTGGCTCGTGTAACAAGTTAATATGCCTCCTTCTTTTTTTTTTCCTTGCTCTTTGCATTGATCTATTATCTAAGAACTTTGGTGTTTCTTTTACATAATCCACTTACATACTGCTGTGACCAGTGGCTGCTAGGAGTGTTACCTGGGTATGAAATTACTAAGAAGTGTGTGAGAGAAAGATATGCACCATCATGTGCACTATAATCACCATGCTATTTTGGGGGAGAAAGTCGACCCATGCATGTCAAGCAACATGTCAAACGGTCTTAAACAACCATGTACATGTTGTAGTGGGTGTGTCAGCCACTAACATGACTTTGATTATTTAATAATGTACACCATTAGGCGCTGCTGATAAAACATTTATAATTCTTAAATAGAAAAGGGGGGATGGCTTCTCCCTACCTCCTGACACCCTTGACTGGCTGCATGACATCTGCTCCCTTCTAAATGAAACAAGGCTATTTCTGCCAATGTGAGCATGCTGGTTATCATGACATGTTCTAGTTAAGTATTTTGTGAATGCTCTGATGTACCGGTGGAGAGACTTACGGGCCTTTTTAGTGGAAAAATTGGATTCCCCATTAATAACACTCAAACCCATTGCAATCACTCAATATAATAACCCCGATCGTTTCTGTCACATCATACTCTCCTGAATATTACACAGACACAAACAATTACACCACACAAACAAAAAACCCACATATTCTCTATCTCTCTCTCACACACACGCTAACGCAAAATCGTTTGCCTTGCTGTCCTTATTGTTAACCTTGAAATGATTATTAATGCAGATATGCAGATAATACAGACTATATGCTATATCTAAATCAAATCCTTTCCTTAACCTTGGGCAAAAATATTTTTTAAAAGTCTCCATAAAGTCAAGACTGTATTCACAAAGCATATCACACACACACACACACACACACACACACACACACACACACACACAGTGTAAGACTGGTACAGTTATGCACAAAGTCAGCAGTGTTATCAGTATGCATGACGTGACTGCATGCATGCTCACAAATCTGATACACAAAAACAAATCTTTCCGGTCTGAGTATATAAATTTAACTCACCTGCATTGAGAGGTTGGAGAGATGAATGAATCTCATGTAATCATTTCATGCATCTTGCTACTGATGATACACTTTATCTCTATATGATCAACTGCAGCTTTTTTTACACTGCTGCCATCTTTTAAATCTACAGGGTAAAAACAGGCCATGGAAGAAGTGGTATTGATAAACAGAAAATCTTTTTTTACAAGCCCAATAAAAATAGTACAATGAAGCAGAATTGCCTGCTGCAAAACTAACAACAGTCCTGTGAATGGGAAATGCCAAAAGCACCGCACGTCATTCTTTATTTCAGACTGGCTGACTGGCAGATCCACAGCATTCAATATTCAGCAGAGGAAGACGTGACTGAATGGATTTGAAACAAATATTCCAACTGCTCTTTATTGCTGTCATCGATTTAGGAAAGAGCTGATAGAGGGGGGAAAAAATAAAAACTGTATACCATGCAAGCCGGGTTCTCCTTTTATGACCGTAAACCTTTCAGCCCCAATTTATATTCTATAGGCGAGACATACTGTAAGAACGCGACTGGAACCAAATCATTTCAACTTCAACCAATTCTTAACCTTGATTTACAAAGTAGTGACTTTTTACAAACGATAGTCTCTAAAGACATTCGTAACTATGATATTTTTAAGCACAATGGAGTCATAAATTTTCTTGCACTTCACAGTTTGATTAAAGCGGTTCAATTTAATGTGACATTATTACAGTATTTTACATCTACACACAATGAAATAAGACACTGTGTATAAAACCTCTAAATAGAGTATGAATTCATAGAAAATTGTGACACTATGAGATGAATTCGCTTTTGGATGGACGAGCTCACACACTCACACCATACACAAACTGGAACACGCAGCCCTGATGCTTGGCTCAGCTCTGTGAGAGGTTTTTGTCCAAGCAGGTGGTGAAGTGTTTCAGGCAGCACAACGGGAATGCCGTGAGGAGGAATGCGAGTGGAGGGCAGGAGACCCCTATGTTTTAACACAGCCGCACCACACTGGTGTAATAAAGAGCTGTGCTGCGTGACCTGACCAGATGAATTCACCAGCTGAGGCTTGGATTCTCAATTTCATTGTGACTTAAACGGTGAGACTGCAGCAGCCCTACATATTAAACAATATTTATATTAAACAATGACAATAATAATAATAATGATGACAATAACAACAACACATACATATATACATACATACATACTAGCAGCATTTACATATAGAAATTCCAGTTTAACTGCTCACATGGATGCTGATCTGACAAGACGTAGATTTAAATGCTCAAAGCTATTAAGCAGGTTAGGTTACGCTTTCAATCTTTTTCAATAAATCCCACCGTGTTCCGTGTTATGATTAGTTACAAGAATTCAGTCTCGTCTATGATTGGTTAGATACTTTACCATATATGAAATTGTGAGCCATTCAGTGCTCCTTCCTGAGACTCAGTAGATGAAAGTAACGACAGGTAGAAGAGAATTGTTTTTATAAATTGTTTCCTCGTGACGCCAGCCGACCGCATCTTTTCGAACTGCTCGCTCACGCACCGTTGAGGGCGGCGTAACACACTCGGAGGACAACGCTATCTGCTCCTTCCGCTTGCATGAGCAAATTTTTCACGTCAACCAATGTTTCCCCGACATGCGTCAAAAATGCAAAGAAACATAATATTTATTCTGACAAGAGAGAAACAACCAGATCAAGTTTTGGGTCGGACTGGGTCTGACTATTCAACTGAGCTTTTCACATAATGCAGTTTTATTCTGATTGGGCTATTATTCCCACTATTAGTGCAATATACAGTACAGTAAGTGTCCTTGTCAACGCATCTAGTGTTTCTAAACCCTTTATAATCATGCAGTGATGTATGAAACTAATTTCAGAAACACAAAAAGCAATATCTGGTTAGGTATGCTGTCTTCTTTTAAAACACCGCTCAGGCAGTTTTTTTTTCACCTGTGAAAAGCAGTGTTAGCTCTCCAGCAATTATAGGAAAAAGAATCCTGATCTTTAACAAAAGCAGGAAATTATGAGTTTATAATCATAAAGAATATGTCTTTAAATATCCATTTAATTGACACAAAAGCTTAGAGGCCCAGGTTTTAAAATGCTGCATTTCAAATAAGGAGCACTAAGCATGTTTTTCCAGGAAGATTGCTTCATCCAGTGAAGCATTATAGAGCAGTCTACCAAAACCACATTATGAGATTTATCGTGAGAATCAGGCGATCGTCCAGTGTACAGCTGTAATGTACATGTCTCCAAATAGGGAACACATTTTTTAATTATGGTTCCAATTAATTAGCGGATAATTTAACTCAAACAGGAATGATGCAACCTGGAAATACACCAGGACTCCTCTAGCAGAAGTTATGAGGTCGTGATAAACAGATGTGGACACGACCGTTTGCTTCCCAGGCAGCCTGTCCGAAAGCATTTCGCTGTGCTGACGGTGATGGACACTGATGGACACAGATTCTTTCATCTGACTTCCTGTTTCTAGTCCTCCATTCCAGCTGTTAACAGTATATCCACCAGGACTGGCATGTATTGTAAGTCCTATTCAGACATTAATGTAATGTTAAAGTTTATTAATGTAATTAAAAATATATAGTTTCAAGAAACGATGAGCGGGGCCAAGCACCCTAGCCATCTCCACCCGCATGCTTTTAAAAAGGACATACCAATACTATTATGACATCATTTTAGAAAAGGGGGGAATTTTATGTTGAGACTTCCAAAAACAAATGCTGGAAAAAAGCATCACAGTATGATGTTGCCCAATGTGATGTCAACTAATATAATGTCACACGGGAAATTAACAACTTTTCATCAAAAGTTGCAGGCATCTTCACGGCTGACCATCAAAAATCCGTCCACAATTTGGAGTCCTCAAATGTTTTTAGATCAGATTCGCCCGGTTTGTTGGCGATTGTATACATCTCCTAGGAGAAGTACATCAAAATCCATTTAGTGTGTTTTGCAATTGTCTTTCAACCTGTCTGATGATTGTCATGAATTTTTGAACATGTTAGCACCTCCAAAAAGCCTCGGATGCAAAGAAAAAAAAATCTGTGCCGTCACACTTGACAACATAAGGCTGATGTCTTAATTCTTGGGCCCTAATTAAAGTCTGTTACAAAATAATGGAACTTTAAATTGTTAATTATATTTTCCTTTAATATTTGCATTATTCTCTATTTTTCCATCATCATCACACGCTCAAAAAAAGCCAGTGTGAAGATGAAGAAGTAAAATGTCTCATACTACAACATTTCATGGTACACTCTCAGATCATTACACATTTTTGTAAGTGCTAGTTGTATTGTTTATGTAGAAATGCATGTGCAGCTGCAGCAGTTCATATCCCATTAGCCCTGTAGTGGCATTTCATATAAAAATGTCTAAATGCACCCAAACACATTTAAAAGAAATTTGAAAGCAATCCTGCACATCAGGAGGTCTGAGCTGCATTATACATGTGTAAAAAAAATCAAATCTAGGCATAGTTTGTAAAGTCGATTTTTTAAAGAATGGAACGATCAGGTGTAAATGAGCGCAGAATGGTTTTCCCACAAAAAGAAACATGTGTAAAATCACAGATGGTGGACTAAAATGAGCTAAAAAACTAATTATAAAAAAAAATATATATATATATATATATATATATATATATATATATAAAATAGACTGGGAGTTTTTCCAAGAGTAAATGGTGAAGTAAAGAACAACATACTGCCATTTGAGATGGAAATAACATCACAGAGCAACACCTGTTAACGATGGAATCACACAAGCTCTCTGTGTAAAACCTCCCTGTGTGAAGGGGAGCAATCACCACAAGGAAAAAGAGTCATCACCACCATCTTCTAACATAAAAAGTTCAAGCTACTGTGGAAGAAAAGACTGCAAATCCACTTCAAAATATTTAAGCTTAATTATAAGTAAGAGGGGGAAAAAGTCTTTTGGCATTCACCATAATATATTCATAGATACAGCTGAATTCCACCCACTTCCAAATGGCACTTTCCCAGCTGGACAAAAAAAACAAAACAAAACAAAAAAACAGGAACTGTAAAGTAGACATTGTGTAAAGAGAGGAGTGGGTGTTAACATGAGCAAGACCCTGTTTCAGGGGTGAGAATAAGAACAATGAAGAACAGGAGGAAATCAATAGTCGAGGCAGTCACTAACAGAGGTACCACGCTGATCCGACCCTGACTTTGTGGAGCAAGGAATAAAATTATTTCATGAGCATGTTGAAAGGTTTGTAGATTTGTAGCTTACACAAAGTCGGAGAAACAGGGTTTTTCTGTAATGTACATTCGGTATATTTAACTGTATGGCTCGGAACGGACGTGTTGGAGTGTTTTATATTCACTAAATTTTACACTGACACAGCCTGGTACTAAGGTCCGAAACATAAATCGCGATGTAGCATTTTACTGAGATGATAATAATACAGTTTCTGACAAGAACTGTCAGTACTCTGATTGGTTAAATTGTCACTGAGGCAATGTTGGTGTTTTTCTGACACTTCTCCTAGACTGTGAAATTTCCTAGGCTTCTCTTTCTTAGCTCGTTTATTCTTACATCTCTCCTAGACAGTGTCGAATCCTTGTTGTGCGTCCTCATTCTGTATAGAGCAATCCTATACCCTGTGTCTAGATGGACATTCATTCAATTTCCTCTCTCTTTTGTCCTCCCTGGAACAAATTAATTACTTTTGTTCTTTGATGTAACAGATGTATGTGACACAAAGTGTTTGACTTAAAACTTAAATACTCTGTCCATCCCATTAATAAACCAGTGAGAACTTTTTGGCACTCCTTGTGTGTGTGTGTGTGTGCGTGCGTGCGTGCGTGACTTTGTCTCTCCCGGTATTGGCAAGCATAAGCGCAGAGCTCCAGCGTAAGCACAGGTCCAGAGTCTCGTTTATTATTAACTTTAAAACGCAACAGGCAAGTATGCAGAGACTACACAGAGTGTGAAACGATAAATGGAACATCAAATGAAAATTATCATTGTAAACCATTTAAATATATATGAAGAATGTTATATAGAGGACACTGCAATGAAAACGAGGTTCACTCACATACAAGATTACAACTAGGAGTATTCACTGCTTAAATTGAATTTACACATAAACCTATACATATAGTTATGTATGCGAGGTTAACAGCTCATACTCATTAGCTTTAGGTTTACACAGACACTTCTACTGCCACGGATTCACAGGCATGCTGCAAATTTTAAATTCTTACAATGAGAGCCTGTTGCCCTGGAGCTTGTTCTAGGCCAAAACTGTAGCTTGTAACGGGAGGAAAAAATTTCAAAATTTGACATATCACGATACAAAAATGTCACAATATGTAGTGTCCTTATACCAGTAACTAGATTGTTTTTGTGTGTGTGTGTGCACATTGAGATATTACATTTTGTGGAATTTTCGTTGCTCTCTCTCTCTCTCTCTCTCTCATGCGTGCGTGCGTTATGATTAGCAGAGTCTGACACATAACCCATCCAGTCAATCAGAGACAAAATTCATGGAAGCTATATATGGTACCAGTCCAAAATTTGAACATACCCGCTCATATAAGGGCTTATATCATGTTTGCTATTTTCTATTATTTTACACAATAATTACATTATGAGACTATGTATAAAATACATATGTATGTATTTTCTCATCACTACTCCCGGTGATGTTTTCATACCCTTGGCCTCATTCTTAGCTTCATTGGAGCTTTTAAAAACGAGACTGACTCTGAATTCTGTGCTTACAACCAACCAATGATAATATGAGTCATGTTACTGGGTCTCCCTTGCAATCTAGACTCATACTAGTCCCATCAATGTTCCCATCATTACAAAGAAACTCAAAGGTAAAGCCCTATTCATATCTATACATTGTCATCAAATGAGAATTAAACTCTGGCATGTGGTAACCCCATTGTGTGATAGGAAAACCGTAGTTCAGCAAGTCCAATCTGTCACGCATCCGAATTACCAGCTGATGACTGACATGACGCTAACAGCTCAAAGTTCAACATGTAATTCATATCATTTGCCTGTGCAAAACAACTGACTAACTCTTACATGTGTCACATAGTCACATTACCTATATTTATTTTTTACTAACCATGTATCAACTTTACTTACTGAGCAGCAATGCAAATGTGTGGTATTCCAAAAGGTTGCGCTAAAAGCCCAAACTAGATGCTAAAGTACGGTAATGATCTACAGTGCACTTTGCTTCAAACACATGCCTGGCTTCGTCCCAGTGAGGCAACTGTAAATTGATTCGTTTTTGTCAGTTTTTTGGCTTGCAATGTTCTGCTCTCTTTGTTGCTTTTGTCTTCCTCATGGAGCCATTAAGCAAGGGGCCCAGCAGGCAGCTTGTCATTGCTCAATACATTCAGACCCACTTGTCATTTTCCTCAATACCCACCATTATGTGATCTTTATGGGCCCAAAGGTCAATACGAAGGCTTTCTCTCATCATGACGCATTACACTGCCAAAAATATCACTCCAATGTGGCCCTGCTCTTCTGTACATCTGATTCCTCTGAGCAACACTTCCGTAAAAAATGATGGAGATGGAGCCTGAAATCAGTAAATCTAATTTACCATTAAATGATCAGGTTACAATAATGATAATCAATTCACTTTGAAAGAGCAGCATGCCTTTCAGCATTGTCTCCTCATCCGCCTGAGCTCTGATCTCTATTCGTATATCTCTTTTGCTCACTGGAGCTAAGTGGTCAAGTATAAATCTCGCATCATGCCCAGGGAGCTGCGGCCCAGAAGAGCTACCACCATGAGTCACATAGCAACTGGAATTTACAGCTTCACCAGACCCATAGAAACCCAATGGGAGTTTGAATTAACCGTAATGAGTCAATTAGAGGATGGCTTCTGTATGTTTTTCTCCTCCTTAGAAAATCGGGTAGACATGATAGATAGATTTGCTGTAAACTCTGTCCTGATATTGTTGAATGAGGGCTCTCTCTCTCTCTCACACACACACACACCTACAGTATACACACACACACACACACACACACATATACAGTATATATATATATATATATATATTATAAACACACAATAAATAATGAATTAAATTCTGATTGAATTAAAGTCTTTTTAAGTGAGACCTGACGTTCACTCACTTCCTGCCTAAACATAATTGATTACATGCTTTTGTTTGAAATCATTTACTGTTAAAGTGACCTTCCCATACACTGTGACAAAGAAAATATAAAAAAGCCGTTCAGTCTGCTGGCATTTACAAAACATGTTTAGTCATTAATCCTGCCGGCACCTCAACCTTTCCATCACTTGCCTTTCTAGCACAACATCTCTAATGAATCTATAAATATATAGAATAATGGACAAATAAATATCAGTAATTTATTTCAACCTGTCAGTTAAATTAAACAACTAATTAATTGTTAACAAACTATGCTGTTCCTGTTACTTTTATAAATAAGATGCAATTTGTAGCAACAAAAAGTACAAAACTAGAATTTGACACATAATGTATGTCTGCCTAAAGGCTATTTTTTCTTTGCAAATTAAAAATAATATTCACTTTACACAAATTGTACAGTTAGACTAGAGAGTTTGACGCTCTTATATCTTAATGATATTCCTTTTTTTATTCAACTATAAATATGGGTGTTGTAGATCTCATGAAGGCTCTGCTAAAACTTTTGCTCCAATGATGCCTAATTCCTATTCTGCCGATGACACATTCCGCCTGATTTTTGTCATCAACTGTCTTACAAGAGACACCACCTATCTGCTTGCACGACAAATCAGCTTTCTCAATATTGGAATCTTAAATCATAATGGCTGCATTCCATTTTTACAGTGTACTTTAAAGTGCTGCTCCCTTACATGGAATGTTGACTAAGGGAATTTCCCTCAACAGTATCCGTCCAATCGGAACACAATGCGAACTCAACTGTGCAGATATCGCTTCCTCCTTTCGTATACCTTGGGATATCTTTAAGAAATTTGTCTTTTTTTAGAGAATTTCACTTTTGAAAGTTGACTTAAATACTTATACAGACAGTGTTAACCGATTCGAATTAATAATAAATAAACTGACCTGTTGATTCAATTAATTAAATCGATTAACAAAGGATTGATTAAACTGCATAATTGCAAATTTCATAATTTCCCAGCTATATTACGATCTGATGCAACATTATATTTTACATAAATTTGTTCTTCTAACTTTTTCAACCTGTTCATATGTCCGAAGTTATTTTTAAAAACTAACTGTAGGCAGAGGTTGGTAGAGTAGGCAAAAAAATTAGCTAAGTAAGAGTAGCTGTACTTCAAAATGAACATAGTAAAGTAGAAGTAAAAAGTATTTAGTAAAAAGACTAATGAAGTACTGAGTAACTGTTTTTTTTTTTATTAAATACATGCTTTGTTTTTTGGGATGCTTAATTTTTATGGGATGCATAAAAATGTATAACATGTGTGTTGGCGATTAATTCTGTACTGAGATATACTTATATATTCATAGACTGTTAAAGTAACATTATATGTACAATTAAAGTGAACATATAATCACACAAACATGAAAAAGCATTCTATACACACTGCAAAATTGTACACTAACCGCAAGATCCCACTAATAGCAGCACGGATTTATGGGCATCCGCGATATTAGAGAAAAACAACTTTTGTTTGCGCATGCGCACTGAGTGCTAGGATGAATTTATAGAACACGGCTGATGATTTTTTTACCACTATGCCGCCTGACCTGATTGGTCAAACGGAGTCATGTGATTATTGTTGCTGCGTCTGATTGGTGAAGCAGTTTTTCAGAAGTTCTATTCGCTGCATGTGTAGAATAAACGGTTCGAAAAGTAACGAGTCGAGTGGAGCCGAATGTAGCTCCACTGTACTCGAAAGAGTAGTGTTTCTTCCTGACAAATCTACTCAAGTAAAAAATTTGCATTTCCATTTTGAAAGGAATGGTGCTGCCTCTTACCTCCAGTGTTCATGGCTAAATCTACAGCTTTGCAGCCACCTTCCAACCTTGCCGTTAGGATTGGCTAAACTAAATTACCCAAGTGTAAATGTGTGTGCTTCTACCATGTAATGGTTTGGCATACCATCCAAGGCGTATTCCCGCCTCATGCTCAGCTTCCTGTATTAGACTGCGGGTCCACCCTGACTGAAACTAATTGAATAGATGTTTACATCTTATCCATCAACAGCAGTTCATTCCGCAAAGCATTAAAGAAGGATAAGTATGGGAGCTATGATTGGTATGGCATGCTGCTGCTATAGGATGATCTTATGAGCCTTATGCATATTTGTACAAGTAAACTCAGCTAGAGACACTCGAAATTCTGAATGAACAACAGATTCAAAGTATATAAAAAAAGCAGAAAATGTAACACAAAAAACATGTCCTATTTTTATATATAATAAGTAATATAAAGAAACATGTTTTCATGTTTTTCATTATTTTTCTTAAACATAAGTTGTTTAAACTTCTTTGATTGTGAAGTAATTGGTAGCTGTGACAGTTATTTGTATGCAATAAATACATTTTATTAATTCTCTCCTTGTTTTACTTGACCTTTACATGGAAAATACCAACAAAAAGTCTTCTGCCGTGCAATAAATAAATAAATAACCAACAATTTTAGCGTGCACACACAAACCCTCTGTCATTCTTTTGCCACCATGCCTAAAAATATTTCTAAAAGGAAACACTGAGACTTGTTCTGTTATAATGCATGCGAGTAAAAGCTTACCACATTTCTAACAAAGCAGACTATTCAGGGTTTTTTTCCCCCTGAAATCTGACTTCACCTCATGTCTGTAAGCCAACTCTTTTCTCTTCTTAACTCCAGCCAAGCAACAGGTGGGAAGGAAAATTCCAGGAACTCTAAACAGCTCACACTGCAGCATGGCTGCTAAGGTGTCGTCTTCTTGAACAGTTAGCGGGGCACTTTGGATGCAGGCGCTAAAATAGATCCATCATAAGAAATTAAGCTCCTGTTTTCTATTAGACAGTGTGCAAATTACACACCCATGCAAGGATATACTGGAGCACCTGCGTGCTTGAGGCATCGTGCTGATTTCCAGCTGAAAAAAAAAAGGAGAAAAAAAAAACGAGACCTGCCAGAAGCCACAGCGATTCCGTCATGCTCTGCCTGATGTGCAGATATTTCCAGCCTAATTCGTGCATGTTAGGCGACCTGCAGAACCTGGGAATGAGGCAACGTTTCCTCAGGAGATCATGGGCCCAGCTGGTGTTCAGAATACATTCCTGCTCCTGTAACTCCCTGAATCATGGAGCCAAGAGACCCCCTGGCGCTAAAACACCTGAGTCAGGTTTGAATGGATGTGTCTCTGTATAAGCATGGATGAGACAAGCAATCAATGCTGATGTTTAACATACAGAGGCCATAAAGAAAAGGAATAGATATAAATCTATTCCTATCAAAAATGAAGATACTTTTGTGCTTGGCTGTAAGCATAATAAAAACGCAGGGACACGTTTGCTCATAATTTCTAAATCATTCCTGGTTTAAAAACATGCATGAAGAAGCCCTGTTCCATCATGCACTACTGTCCAATCGAAAAATTACAGAAGAATAAACAAATGCCTCCTCATTTATATATTTTTCTCACATATAAAAAAAAGTCCCGCAAAAGAGTTGTTGAGCACAATTCTTGGAAAGACTTCACTTCAACCCAAGACACAGTGCTGTTAATGAGGGACCGAACTGAACAGATAAGGTTTATCAGGACAGCACTGAAGCTGTAGAGAAAGGGTTCACCCTCTAAACCATTGTAAACACACAGACGTCCCCTTGCCTGGGCTGATCTCCAGCATTTACACCCACACGTACACATTCCACTCCCTTTCCTTAGTGAGAAAACACTTTTGAATCTTTAAAACTTCGATTCTCAGAAGCAAAGAGCCAGGCGTAATTAAATCATTCGAACACACTCTCTTGTTTTTTCATTTGTCAACCCTGAAAATGCAGCCATAAATAATTTATAGAATAAAGTGGAAGAACACTTCTTGGTGGTTTCTACATTAAAGTGAAAGTTCACTGTGGAGCCAAGAACTTAATCACAGGATGTGATGATGGAGCGATTGCTTGGAGGACAGTGTCGATGCGATTCGTCACAAAACCTGCACAGGGCATTCTGAAAGGAGATTGATCCCCAGCCTCTGGTAGGATCATTACAGACTAAAGCACTATACTTGCTTTAAAAGAGCCTTCTTTGCAAGACTAAATTACTCTAAATGAAAAAATGGTGCATTGACCGGCAAGTTATCAGTCCCCATTTAATGCAGGTCAAATTCAGATGCAAAACGTGTTAACACTATGTTAAGCCATAGTAAACTGCAGCAAGATATCAGCTACCAACTTCAAGAAAGCTCCTCTTTGGATTTGTTTACTCAACACTACTATTTAAAATACTATTGACCTATAAAGCACTAAATGGTTTTGCGTCCCAGTATCTGAGTGAACTGCTAGTGTCTTATGATCTGTCACATCTAATTCGATGGATGGATTCGAAGGATGCAGGCTGTTTGTCAGTACAACGTATTATGAAAGCTACAGCTGGGGGCAGAGCCTTTTCTTACAAAGCCCCAAAGTTATGGAATATCCTTCCAATTAATGTTCAGAACTCAAACACCCTCAATGTTTAAGTCGAGGCTACAAACCTATTTATTTGGCCAAGCATTTTTATGAATAGATTTACCTAAAGTAAAAGAGCAGATCTGCGGGACCTATGGACATCATTATGGTCAACTGGTATGTTTCGATGCGGTCTTTCCCACTCACTGAACACAGATTTGTTGAGTGACTGGTTGCTTCACTTGCCAGAGAGCCCTCATGTCTGTGTTTTCCTCTGGCTCTCCGTTTTAGTAATGCTGTCATAGTTAGTCCTGCCGGAGTCCCTGCTTGCACCCTGCACTAAATATACATTTACCTTATACATTATGTAACTGTGACCATACCTAAATGTTTCTGTTCTTTCTCTCTGTCGAGCTACACATGCAGCTCCTGAGATGCCAGTGATCCAGACCGACTCTGCCCTCTGGACCTGTCTGACTCATCCTGGTGTCCCGCTTCTGGCTGGGCTGAATGTGGTTACTAAGGACGGTTCCACTTTCACATGAAGACAGTCCTGGCCTCGGCTGATGCAGCTGTTCTTTAAGACTGCTCTCACTCAATAGTTCAGGACTGGGATTTTCGACAGTTCTGTACCTGAGCCTCCAATAACGAATTGGACTCCATATTAACTTAAACACATCATCTGTTATATTGAACTTACAGCTTCCTTACAGCCTCCCTGTTGAGGCTGGTTTTTGCCATCTCAAGGAGTTTTTTTAATGCCACAGTCGCCCTTGGCTTGGTCATCAGGGACAATCTGATCATTTTTAATTATATAGTACATATTTTCTCACATTTCATACACATTTTCATCATTTTCTTTTGATTTTGTAAAGCTGCTTAGCAACAAGGACCATTGTTAAAATTGTTTTAAAATAGAATTAATATTTAAAGTATTTATAACTTAAGTGGTTAGATTTTATGTCATGTCCCAGTGTGTTTTTTTAATTCACTGGCTCAGACAATGCTTCATGCCTCAGCACACAGACTTGATACTATGCCAACATCCTGTTTAACTAAATAAATTATGTTTGTAAATGTACTTAGTGCTATTTAATAATTTAGAATACAATTTTCCCATCATTTAACATTATTTATCTTTGTTTAACTTAAATATAAAAGTCATTCTACCTCTATTTCTCTATACAATCTGCTGCTACACTAATACACTTATCACAGCGTTTCACTTGTGCTTGGATACCATCAAAGTTGAACATTTTATCAGTACACCAGAGCTATAACCGGTCTGTCTGCTTTACACTGAAACGCTGGTCTACCAGGAACTCCTTTAACAACTCAAACATGTGGAAATGACTTGGAGCGATGTACAGGGGATGTGGCTCCCAGCCAAGCTCCTGTAATGTGGAAGTGGTGTTTGTGAATGATTGAGCGTACATTTCCCACAGACAGATAAATCGCTTTTGCAAATCGGCGACCAGTTTTCAAGGTCATAGGTTCGTTTTCAAGGATCTGGAGTTCTACTTGGTGAATGTTTATGGAAATGACTACAGTGGGCTCCAATGCTAAGTTTTGTGCCACTAAAAAACTAACTTTTTTTTCTGGATTCATGCTGAAATGCATTAATGAACAGACCTTAGTCTCAGTCATATTCTGTTTCTCTTAGGAAGGAATGGCTCTTTAGATTGTTAACAAAATAATCTGTTATGTCTAGTTATGACATTGCTCCTGTTTTATTAAGCATTAATGCTTTATTAGATTGTCTGCGTGGGAATCGAGTGCTCTGTGTGGGAGCTAGTGGAAAGTGCTTTAAGTGCTAGAATCAGCTTTGAGCACTTTATTGATTAAATCCAATGGGCAGCATTTCCAATCAATCACATGTCCAAAGGACATCCTTAAGCTTGTTAGACAGCAGAACTTCTAAAGCTGCAAACTAAGACAGAAAGTTTTTATCCACATACAAAAGGAAGGAAATAGTGCCAGGTTTTTCAAAGCTCTATGGATTTCTTCCTCCTTGGCTACTGACAGTACTGCTCAATTGATTAGTATAGATTGCACAAAACAGAATGAGGAAGTCACTCATGGATGCCCTTTGCACAAAGCAAAATAGTTTTTTATTTTTAAAACACCTTCCAATTTACAGACATTATGGCAAATAATCTGTCATATTTTGCCACTGTATGTCATTTCCATTTAAATGAAAGGCTTTCGGAATCTCAGGGTACAACAGACTAAATAGGGTATTTTCTTGGAGGTTGATCTAATTTCACCCAGTGCAAAGCTACTCTGGACCACCTCAGGACATTTCTCTATTCAGTTTATGATAAATGCATAAACAAGAAACTGTCCATACTGAAAACTGACATCTAGAATCTAGGGACAAAATAACATATGTAAGGCCTAGGAAAGCAAAAACTGGTAAGGACAGGTTGGGGTATTTTCTAGGTATTTTGTAAACAGGTATACATCACTGAGTATTTATAGAACAGTCAACATACAACACATATCAGAATACCAGTAGTCAGAACAAAAAGGCAATAAATACTTGTAGAACCTAAGTATCTTATAAAAATCTGTGAACTTTGCACTAACTTCTAAAACACTTATTGATACTTAATGCCAGCTTTGAACAGTAATTCACAATGACATGTGGAGATGGGAAACATCAGGGACCTCCTGCTAAAATTTTATTATGATATTCAGCTGCCGATTCAATCTGTATTGCGATTCTGTAACTACAGTATCACAATTTTATAAATGTCCTGATTAAAAAAAAAAGAAGATTCTGATTATGTTACAATGCAGTGGCACAGTGGCGTAGTGGTTAGCATGGTCGCCTTGCACCTCCAGGGTCCAGGTTCGACTCTGTAAACATGGAGTTTGCATGTTCTCCCCGTGTTTGGTGGATTTCCTTCGGGTACTCTGGTTACCTCTCACAGTCTAAAGACATGCAAACTAGCCTAACTGGTGTTTCCGATTTAGAGTGTGAATGAGTGTGTGTATGTGTGTATGCCCTGCAGTAGATTGGCACTCTGTCCAAGGTTTACCCCACCTTGTGGTCTTCTGGGATAGGCTCCAGGGCCCCGGCAACCCTGAATACAGGATAAAGCGGTATAGACGATAAGAGAGTGAGTGAGTGTTAAAATCCTGTCTGTCAATGTGTGAATAGTTTGGAGTTCACGTCCTGTGAGGTTCCAAGGTCATGGCAAGATTTTCCTACTTCAAATGCAAACATATATAAATTAAAAACTAATTTAGAAAAACAATTTTGGAGACTGTGTAGCAATACATGAACTGCCACACAAAATAATTTTTCGTTTTTTGATTATTGACCCAACCCCCACTCACAGAGACAGGAATCGAGCCTGGCCGAGAATCGAACACGAACCCTGGAGGTGCGAGGCGACAGTGCTAACCACTGCACATCAACTTGCATTTGTACTAATGCCAGTAAATTTTGATTGTGATTTGAATTGAATTTATTTGTCATGTTTGTGGGCTTTAATGGCAAAATAGAAAAACAATCAACAATGATGGTGGTTGTAATGATTAATGTGATGGTGATGTGGTAGAGTTCCTGTAACAACAACCTGTATTTTATAATGCCATCCATTGTTCTACTACATTCAACTTGCTTGTCACTTACTTCAGCTTCAGTTACAGAGGAAGCAGACGGTGCTACGACACTAAATTTAAATTTCATAAAGGTTTTCTAAACAAAAACTTTAGATAATAACATAACATTTTTTCTTGGTTAAACAACATGTTGCTAATCAGTTTATTATTAGTCTTATATGGAGCATCTGTCTTAGATCATGTAAAGCTGTTACTATAGAAACAATGATGTGTTAAAATCAAGCACTTAAATATAATTCTGCGATTTTTTAATTAGAGCCAGATCATTTACACCATTGTTGTGTCATTGTGTGATATCGTCGTCATAAGAAGACAAATATTGTAAAATGAAGGTACTCTTTAATATTTAGCAGCCATCTCCTTGCTCCAAAATTATTCCAGATTTTGGCATGACTTTGCTTTAGTTGTGAAGGAGAAATACAACAGCATGTTGATGCAAAAACATTGCAGAACCTAAATCTGTCTCTCTAGATCTTTTCCATTCCTCCTCCCAATCTCCATGGTGCTTAATAATATCCATGGTGACAGAGTACCCCACATGTACAGTAAAGGCATGCACCTGATGGTAACCATGGCACCGGCGTAGGCACTCCTCACCAGGCATGCAGCCGTGCGGACAAAACAGAGTCCAGCAAATGTGCCCGAAGGGACGTGAAGCAGAACAATTCACCAAGCGCCCATCTGCCTCGCCGCCCACTTTACTTTGGACATGTTATTGTGTTTTGTCACTGTTCCCCAGGCTTGTGCTTTACATGAACTGAAGACCACAACACTATAAACCATAAGCTAAATAACAACTCAAAGTAAAAATCTTAAAATCTAAATTCTTTCATATACAGAAGATTGTCCTTCCAACATACAGTACGTACATAGTTTGTATTAATCACTCTGAGATGTTTTGCAAGTGTGTAATAACTGGAGGGAGGAGACACTGAATAACACCATAAGTGATGTGCACATTTGTCAACATTTTTAATGCTTCTTGTACAATCTATGATGGTTCACTGGTGACAGTGCACAACCCAAACCACTTTCCATTACCACAATGTACATTAATCAACTGAAAGGATGACAATAATTTAGGAATATTGACAAGTATTGACTATACTGTCCTATCCCACACCTCAGGTCGTGACACTCAGACATATGCCATGATATACTGTAGAAAATATATCTAATCCCTGTATGCTGTAACCTTACGTTTTATATTAAACAGCAGTACTGCCCACGTGCAGATCATGACCTCTGCGTGAGACCATTAACTGAGAATGGATTGTGCGGGCAATTCGCTGGTGCTCAGCCCTTACACTTGTCTATCGTTTGTGCCATCGTCGTTCGGCTCGACCTGACGTACCCGTTTTCACTACTGTTTTCACTATGCCTGTGACATGCTCACAGAATGCCATGAAAGGTGATGATGATGCCTGCTGTTAGGAACCCCTGGGACACTACTGTTGCCTACTGGAGGAACACCTAGGACACGTTTAGATCCTGACACCTGTGTCCACCCTCCCACGGTATGCGGTCAACTCGCTGCCGCTCCTCATGCTGCCCTAATGTTAAATCTGTGACATGCTCACAGTAAAAGTTGATGATGACGCTGCGTACTTTTATGCAAATTTATGACCTAAACGCTGGTGAAGATGCCACCTATTGTAAGAGTCGGTGAGAAACGCCAATGACACGCTCACAGTATGACATAATCGTTGATGATGTTAAAGTGCATTACTGTGCAAACACCACCTACCCACCATTTATAGATAGATAGCTAGATAGATAGATAACTGCTATGAGCTATGAATAAATAATAAAAACACATACTTTATGCTACTATTTTGATCATGCAAGCACGCTCTTGCAGAATTATTAAAGTTTTATGATACACGATACAGTGAGACCGTATTCAGATTTATTGCATGTCAATAAATAGTTCAACCAGGAAAATTAAGACAGATCTCAACATTAGGGAGTAACACAGTAGCACTTCTTCTCCAAAATAATAAATTCCACGTGCTGACTAGAGCAGAACAGATTTATTTAATGGATTATGTTAAATAAAGCACTCAGGGACTGATGTAATATTGTTTTAACATTGTTAATAAAGTCATAAAATAATAATAATAAAAAGATTTCATCACAAATCTCATGACTATGCGTCACACACACACACACACACACCCGTGGGGTTTCCCAGATTCGCAGTCTGAAAACCGCTGTGAAACACTTCCAGAGACAGAAATGTCTTACAATATAAATATTGACATATTTGGCGTACAAACTTTCTTATTTACAGTCGACCAAGTGAAATCAAGCAAGAAACCAACAAACACACAGCAAGTGCGTTATTTAGAGAATAAACAACAACAACAACAACAACAAGCAAAGTTGCTGTAAAGTTGCCCAGCTGAGACGAACCCGCGCTGGTGTGTTTTGACAGCTTTGGAGAAACACTGTTGCTCTTGTGCGAGTGTCAGAGAGAGAGAGAGAGAGAGAGAGAACTTTCTGGAGAATAAACCGCGACACGACATGTTCCCACTAAGGTCCGCGGAGGAGCGCGCACTCACCTGCACGAGACTGTGATTTCAACTTTGGTGGCGGGGACGGTGGCGTTCAGCGCGTCGAAGTCTCCTAACGTCGCCATGTTCACGAAGCTACTGCTGCTCATCGTGGCAGGAAAATACACACACACACACTCAGACACTCACACACACACACGCGCGCGCGCGTACGTACTACTGTCCAACCCCTTTCTGTGAAAAGCCGAGGAGCTCTGACGCCGCTGACTGTGTGTGTGTGTGTGTAAGAGAGAGAGAGAGAGAGCTCCGTGCCTAGAAGTGATGTCACATACTCCCCGTGTATGTATGTGCGAAAGCACGTGCTCGCGTGTGTGTGTGTGTGTGTGTCGGACAGAGGAATCACGGTGCCATACCGGAAATATTCCTGCTCGGAAAAAAGTGCCCGGAGATGTGAGAGCGCAAAGCTTCCAACAGAGTGAACACCGTGGGAGGGAGGAACCCATTCTTCATCATCATCATCATCATCATCTAAAACAACACTCTCAATAACAGCTACACAGAGGCTTTTATTATTATTATTATTATTATTATTTGTTGCAGTAGTAGTAATAATTTTGATAGTAATAATAATAATGATGGTAATAATAAGAAGAAGAAGCAGAAGGAGAAGAAGAATATAATGGTGAGGATGATGATGATGATGATGATGATGATAATAATAATACAACCTTTCTCTGGTTTCTTTGGAAAACAACCATGAGAAGTTAGCCCACTGCATACATCAACCTCATAGTTATTCTGTAGCTCTTGTTTGTTTGCACATTTGCACGTGCACTTATGTTGTCTTTTTTGTATAGAAATAAATAGTTTTAGGTTAACTTAAAAATGTAAGTCTGTCATATCTGAGCTAGTTAGCTAATTAGATCTCTTAGCTAGCTAGCCGGTAAAGTGTGTTGGTAATTTATGTTGTGGTGTTAATATATGTTGTTGCTTGTATGTAGCACCTTGGTCCTGGAGGAACATTGTTTCATTTTACTGTGTACTGAACTATATATGGTTGAAATGACAATAAAAGCGTACTTGACTACTGGACTTGAGTTATTCCAACTTACAGTGGTATACGGTATAGCAGAGTAGGCAATGTTTTAATTTACATTTAGGCACTTGGCAGATGCTCTTATCCAGACCCACTTAGAAAATTCTTTGAAGTTTCCTTCATTGGATTGATCCTTACCCTTTTTCCTGTTACTAACTAAGTACCATCAGTACCAAGCACTGTTGGGAAGTTTTGTTATTGTTTTTGATTTTGTTTTTTGGGGGGAGGGGGTGGATAAACCCAAATATCTAAGAAAACAGATAGGTGCCAATTCACCTGGGTAGTAAAAGGAAACTGGAGAACCCAGAAAAAAGTCCATCAAAGAAGAGAGGAGAGAACAAGCACAGACAGTAACCTGAGCTCAAGATTATCACAAAGACTGCAAAGATGTGAAACAAAGTTACCTGATGTGCTACAGTGTTTCCCAAAATAATAATACAGTAATAACAATAACCCCAGAGACATGATCAGAAAGAGCAATAACAACTGCAATGTTAATATTGATATCACTAGGATTCAATAACACTAAATAGCCACATTTAGTGTCCAAGCACTTTTTGTAAGTTGTATCCCTAGTGGCCAATTCGTATTCTGTAAAATAAAAAATAAATATGTAAAAAAAAATATTTAAGGTTAGGTGGACATAAGATTCAAATTTAGTTACAGACGGTCTTTGATAACGTTTTCATGTGCCTGCTGATAATGATCTTGTTTTTCTATCCAATTAAGTAAGCCATGACGATCCAATTAGCAGCAACAACAGAAGAAGAAGAAGAAATCTAAGAACAACAACAAGTTTTCAGGAGTTTTTGCTTTTACACACCAAAGCTTTATTTAGAAGAAGTCAAGTCGTAACAATAACAACCTCTATAATAGTAATAACAGTAGTCATTATCATTAACACTAACAACCATGGTGCAGATCAACAGAAACTAACGAACCAAATTTACTACTGAAGCATGAAAACAGAATTGATTTGCTTCCTAATGAGATGAGAGGACTGCAGTATAACCAAGCTTGCTGAGTGCTTTTACCTCTATGTACCAAATTAGATGAGTATTCAAGAATTATCTACAATTTCTGAAAGCACAGTTGGAGACATCTGATAATCTGTCCGAGTCACATGGGAAAATCTAAAACTGCTCCCAAAATAGTGCACATTAAACTTCGGGACCACTCCTCATGCCCAAAGCCTGTTGTGTCACAGATTTTATTTTAGTGCTGTACCAATGTGAATTTTAGTGAAACAAGGGTTTCACTAAACAAGGGCTTAGACAGCATCATGATTCATGTTCATGATTAAGAACACAGACCACGGTAATAGATTGGCAATCAAGCCAATTGATTGGGAATTGATGGGAATTTCCTTCTCAAAATATTCTTATCTTGTAAGTTAAGTATGCAGTCAGATAGACTAGTCAGACAAAAGGAGAATGTAGTTCCGTCGCCTTGCACCTCCAGGGTCCGGATTAAATTCCCGCCTAGGCTCGATTTCCGTCTCTGTGTGCATGGAGTTTGCATATTGTCCCCATGCTTGGTGGGTTTCCTCCCACAGTCCAAAGACGTGCAGATTAAGCTAACTGGCGTTCCCAAATTGCCCGTAGTGTGTGAGTGTGTGTATGTGTGTGTGCCCTGCGATGGATTGGCACCCTGTCCAAGGTGTACCCCGCCTCAAATCTCCTGGGATAGGCTCCAGGCCCCCCATGACCCTGAGTACAGTATAAAGAGGTGAGTGATGAGTGAGTGAGTGAGTGATGAGTATTTCTGCTAGGAACAACTGCCCAGTGCCAGCTTCTTGTTTTGTATTACATTTGGGTAAAAGACCTCAGCATCACTGCTAGCTCACATATCCAGTGCTAGTATTGTGTACTAATGTAATAGACCTCATTGTAGCTAAGATGCTCTGTTTGCTTAAGGCCTTATATTTTTTGATGAGCCACCGTGGACAGAGTGCCCGAATGAGATTGCTTGGGTGGGTAATGCCATACTTATTACTTACAGTGCCTAGTTGTTTTTCATCTCCACGGGCTTTAGAGAATAGTTCTTTAGAAGACCCAGAACCCTTAGCTTATTTTTAGAATCATAGAGAAAGAGTTTTTAAACCAAGAATATAGGCATGCTAAATCATCACTTGAGTTCTCAGAAATTACAGAAGGAATTTAATTGTTCATCATGATACATGAAGACAGGAAGATGATACAGCCAGGGATGTTCCAGACCCAGAATGAGTATGCAGGTGATGCTTTGACTGGATGGCATTTCCCCAATCTTCTTTTCAATCAAACCCACCTTCTGCTTCATCACGACACTTCCATTCATACACACCTGTCCTTACCTTTCATTACACCTGGATTTCCTTTTCAGTTGATGTGCGTTCAAGTGAAACACATGCATATATACATAAACACGTCACATTCGAAGCCACACACTAGCTAGTCTCTTGGAGAAGAGCGAAGTTTCACTGATCTCACTCATAATGAGATTCAAGCTAACCAATCAAAGCTCTTTGTTCTCCCTGGTGAGACATTCTGACAGATTTAAAAAGCTCCGCCTGATTAAGCAATCCACTCTTCACCACTGAAAGACAAAGAGAAAGATAGACAGGCACAGGGGGGGGGGCTCTTTACTCTTCACTCAGATTCGCTTTTCCCCCGCAGAGCTGAAAAGGTTCTGTATTTCCTAATCATATCCAAACACAAGTGCTATTAAAAATGAGGGCAAGTTATTTTAAGGGGTTGGCCTTGCCTATTAATTAAATATCCAGCAAGAGCGTTATAATCTTGTCTTGGGTTTACTAATGTCTGCTTGGCCTTAAGGATGTTTAGAACATGAATAAAGCACCAGCCAACTTGGAAGATATTATTTTCACATGAAAATAAAGAGGATGTGTGTGTGGTGGTGGAGGGGGATGTTGTTCTTATTCATGCAAGGCCTTTGTGGTCAAACCAGCAAGTAGTTTCAATTCAGGGGAAATGCAGGTGTAACTGGCACGCTGATGTGAAATTAAGTCAAGACCAACAACACTTTATACTGTATATACAGTGTGTATATATATATATATATATATATATATAAATATACACACACACAGTATATATGCTGTATATATACCGCCCTCTTCTGGTAACGTTTCACACTGCAGGCAAATATCATTCCAAACCTATTGCCCTCCCTTCACTTTCAAAGTCTTTTAACACTTTTATTTTTAGGTGGGAAGGGGGTGGTAAAACCCTGGATTGTACCAGTCAACAACGTTTCATGTCTCACACACACACACACACACACACACACACTGATCAGCCGAACATGAGGACCAACCTCTTAATATTGAGTAGGTCCAACCCCCTTTGCCATCAAATCTGCTCAGACACTTCAGTATTGAAACCAGCATTAACATTTTCCTCAATTTAAACTGCAGTAGCTTCTCTATTGAATCAAACTACACAGACCAGCCTTCACTCGCCATGTGCATCAGTGAGCCTCTGCCACCCATGAACCTGTCACCAGCTCACAGGTTTTCCTTCCTTGGATTTTTTTGGTAGGTCCCGACCACTGCAGCCTGGGAACATCCCCCAAGAGTTGCAGTTTTGGAGTTGCCCTGAATAAGTTGTCTAGCCATTACAATTTGTCCCTTCTCACTGTGGCTACATTTTTAATATCTTGTTACAGTGGCAGCTGGCAGTGGGTGGGATATATTAGGAATCAAGTGAATTATTTTTTTTGTTTGAAGTTGATGTGTTGCAAGCAGTAGAAATTGCCAAGCATAAGGATTTGAGTGATTCTGACAAGGACCAAACTGTGATGGCTAGAAGACTGGGTCCGAGGAACTCCAAAATTGCAACTCTTGAGGCGATTTTCCTGGTCTGCAGTGGTATCCTGTGTAGGGTCATGGGAGCCTGGAGCCTATCATGAGGCAAAAGCACATACAAAAACCAAGTCACAACCTATGGCCAATTTGGAAATGCCAATCAACTTATTTAGTCTTTGGACTGTGGGAGAACACCGAAATCAAACCATGCACTTGGAGAACATGCAATCCCTAGGAAAATATAAACTATAAAATAGATATTAGCAGTTATAAGCAAGGATTAACAACAATACAAAAATCTTTTTTTAATTTCATGTTTAAATATAGTAATTAAAGTAGTATAAGCATATCCTAAAACTAACAAAAGTCGAATATTTGGAATAAGTTTAGTATTTGTAAAAAAGGAGAAGCACTAGTTTCCTTATGACTTGATTTGAAATTATTTATCAGAGATATAGTTAAATTTTTTTATTGGTACAGTAACTGAAAATTAATCTCAATTTAAATGACTCTTGAGGAACCCCCAATACCGTAGTTAAAGCTGGTTCTAATACAAAGTCCATTTTAATTATATGGTTTGATGTCTGGAAAATGGCTTGATCTTACATTAAGTTGTATTGTAGCGATTTAAAAGAAGACGCAAAAACCAAATGATTGTTTCAGACTTTTTTTTTTTTTTTTTTTTTTTTAGCATTGACCTGTGATTCTATCCAGACAAAACAGACTTGGGTAAGACAATGATTAAGTTACAGTCAGAGTTCTGAAACTTTATCTGGGCAAAAATTTATGTACACTTAAAGTTCAGCACTTACAAATCAAACAAACACCAACAACATCACAAATACAGTAGCTAGGACAGATTGCAAAACTAGTACATGGGTGCACAAGAATTATACCAGTAGTAATGAAGTTGAACCTAAAGATGCTTTCTTTGTGTTTATGATGCAGAAACTGTTACTGCTGAGATGAACATCAACACTTTGGACATCAACCACCAGATCAAAAGAACTGACATCGAGGTATAATGAAGGTTTAATTTAAGAGCATGTTGGTCCCGTTCAGCCAGCATCCAATCACACACATTCAAAAACGCTTAAATACGTCTTCACAATGTTTCAGTCAGTTTTACTGATCTTACAGAGCCAAAGCCCAGCTTTGGTTTTGCCCCAGCCAGCAATGAGCATGTGACCTAAATTCATAAGAGAACTGCTGACTGCGCTCAGGAACAGGCCACTTTCAGAGGTACATTGATCAGCTTGCTTCTCTTTCAGTTAAAGAAGCACACACGGAAAGCACGTACGTTCCACCGAGTGAAGACACAAAACAGCCAGAAAAGAGTGCTGGATTTCTTTGTCCAAATAATCTGCTCTGTTTCCTGGTCACATCAGGCATTTGGATCAGTAAAGCCCATCATCCAGAGAGCCTTTAACTTGCCAGATCCTCACTGTCCGATCTCTGCAAGAACACAAAATCATAAACAATATTTAGTGTATTCTCTGTTTATCAAAGGGTGGACTTATGTTATGGCTGGAAGCCTGAAGATTAACAGTAATGATACTCTATGTACAGACAGTGTACAAGCAGAGTTCAAGTCAAACCAGGGCTTGTTATAAAATTTCTCATGAATGAAGGCATAAACCCACCTGACATTTACAGTGCACTTTAGTCATTCAGCAACAACTACAGTGAACTGTACAGCAAGTGAACATTCAGTAAGTAGAACACCTGGTCCTTGAAAATTGATGGATAACTTGTTACCAACTTGTGAAAGAGACACATCTGTTTGTGGGAACTTCAGATCATCAATGAACACCACTTGCACATTACAGAAACTCTTCTGGGAGTTACTGTCACAACCTCAGCACAATCTTGACCTTACTCCAAGCTATTTCCATATATTTGGGCCATTAAAGTTCCTTGGGGGCCAGCGTTTTAGACCACGGCGCTAGTGAAACACTGGGATAAGTGCATGAGTGTAGCAGGGGATTAGATTAAGAAATAATGGTAGTTTATACTCTCTAAGTTGCATAACTAAATAACACAGAGACAAGAAGGGTTAAGCATATGAATAAGACTAATAACATGTCATTAGGTCCATAAGGTTGTGTGGTCTGTTTGAGATGTGTGTGGTGACTGGGGACGGTTTCACTTTACAGTGAAGACGTCCTGACCTCAACTGTTCTTTGAGGACTTGTGACTGCTGTCACTCAATAGTTCAGGACTGGAATTTCCTAAATGTTTGTACCTGAGCCTTGGATAACGAACTGGACTCCATATTAACTTAACGCCTAAAACACAGTATGACTGCAAAACAATTCCTGCTATCTTTTATCACCCAAATAAGGATGACGGTACACATTAGTAAAGCTGCTTTGCGACAATGACCATTGTTAAAAACGCTACACAAATAAAATTTAATTGAAGTGAATTGGATAAAAAAATGTGCATGCCTTGGGTCATGAACATAATGTATAACAAGAGTGAATACAAGTATGTTATTCGTTCAGTTTTTTTTTTTTGTAATGTCAGAGTTGCCTATGTGGATTAGGACACTCAGATTATGTCTCCCAAAGTCTGAAGGTGCACATGCTTTGTGTGTGTGTGTGGGAGTGGGTGGGTGTAGGACTCACTCTGAGGCAGTGAATAGATGAGTGCTGTTGGTGGAGATGCCGTTGATGGCACAGTCATGTCCTCTCATTTCCCCTAGAGGTCTTAGTGTGTCTGCGTGCCACAGCTTCAGCAGACCTCCTCTGCACACACTCAGTAAAGTCCTGGAATCTGGCACCACTGCCAGAGCGCTCACCCAGTCAGAGTGTGCCCTGTCAACCTGCTGCTTAGGGCAAAACACACACACAAAAACACTGACCTATTGAAGTGTTTTCCTACTGTACATCCCATTACAATTAATAAGTAATGACTTTAAGTGTTAAACTCAAAGTGTCTGTCTGTGAGCCTTGACTAACATTCTTTACTACAATTAGACATTTCTTAAGTTTTAATAGCAGCTTCCTAATGATATGCTTTATATATACTTAAATAACAGTAATATTTTGGGACATAGATGGATTAAATATGTATTTAATAGGATTATTACACACATATAAAGTACCTATTTACACATAGAATTACAATACATAACTTAAAAACACATGCTGATGAAGCATGTGAAAATATTAACAAGGCAAGACAAGGCAAGTTTATTTGTATAGCACATTTCATACACAATGGTAATTCAAGGTGCTTCACATAAAAAAGAAGAAAATAATTCTAAAAAGAAATGAAAATAATGGCACTAAAACTTTAAAACATTTTTAGATTTGATTTAAAATAAAAACAGTTTGTAAAATCGCTTTTAAAACTACTTCAAATTTGATTCGAAGCAGTTAAAAATATAAAGTAAACATAAAATACAGTGCAGTCAGTTCAGACGTAGCACAGTGCTCATTCAATAAATGCACAGCTAAACAAATGAGTTTTAAGTCTAGATTTAAATGTGACTAATGTTTTAGCACATCTGATCTCTTCTGGAATCTGGTAGCTTAATGGCTAAAGGCGGACTGCCCTTGTTTTGTGTGAGCCCTTGGTATTTCTAAATGACTCGATCCCAACGATATAAGTGGTAGGTTTATATTCAGTGAGCATATCTGCAATGTATTTAGGTCCTAGGCCATTGAGTGATTTATATACGAGTAAAAGTACTTTATAATCCATCCTAAATGTTACAGGAAGCCAGTGTAAGGACCTTAGGACTGGTGTGATGTGCTCATATTTTCTGGTTCTAGTCAGAATCCCGGCAGCAGCGTTCTGGATGAGCTGCAGCTGTCTAATGGTCTTCTTGGGGGGGACTATTACAATAATCCACCCTGCTAGTGATGAAGGCATGGACAAGTTTCTCCAAGTCTTGATTGAAAACAAAACATCTAATTCTTGCAATGTTTTTAAGATGATAGTATGCTGATTTAGTTACTACTTTGACATGACTACTGAAACTAAGGTCTGTCTCCAGAATCACCCCAAGATTCTCGACTTGATTTTTAGCTGTTTGATACTTAGAGTGAAGGTATGCATTCACCTTTAGAGCTTCATCTCTGTTTCCAAATGCAATGACCTCAGTTTTTTCCTTGTTTAACTAAAGAAATATTTGGCACATCCAACTGTTAATTTCATCAATGCATTGGCAGAGGGAGTCAACTGGGCTGTAGTGATTTGGAGATAAGGCCAGATCAATCTGGGTATCATCAGCATAGCTGTGATATGCAATATTCAAATGTGGAAACATGAACAAAGATGACAAAAGAATGCGAAAATTATGTGAAATACTGTATCTTTAGACGGGAAGATTTCTTATGCTCATGTGCAGACTGTATTTAATTAGGTGGGGCAGAAGACGGGTTCAAATATAGCCTCTCTCTCTTTTACCTGTTTGAGCTGTTTGCTAGACAGGTCCCATCTTCTTATGCAGTGGTCCCTGGCTGCGCTGTACACAGAGTCTCCCAGAATGCTCAGGGCCTCCAGGCCATCCTGATGAGCTGGCTCAAAGGTATGAGTAGAAGGAATGCTTCCTTGAGCTCCTTCCAAGACATCAAACAACTGAAACAAAGAGCAGACACACACACACACACACTTACTCCTCATGGGAAGTCTGTGCTGCTGGGGAGCAATACCTGGGCATAGAAGATAATTAAGGGGTGCAAAAGTACATACTGGGGAACAACAGTGTATTTTGTAGAACCCTGAGAGCTTGATTAATATGGTAAAGGTAATTTTTAGGTACAGTAGGCTATAAATTAGGTGCAGTGGCATGTGTGGCGCTGTGAGTGAGCCGAGTTTGAAAAGTGGTAATTAAATATCTCCTACACACTGGAAGCACAAGAAAGACTTGAACACTAAGCAAAAGTTATTTGGGTGTGTGCGTGTGCGAATGTGTGTATACCTTCAGGCTGTGGTCTTTGGAGCCTGTTATGACCACATCTTGACCATTTCCCAGCTGGTCCACTGCGAGACACATTACTGGCCCCAGATGACCTGTCAGTTTCCCAGTTGAAACAAACCTGTAGGAGGAAAAGAAAAGAAACAGGCTGTGATGAAGAGCTCTAGGGTAACCAGAGTTATAGGAACTGAGTGATATGCCAAATCAAGACACCATAACATTCTATATACTGTATAATTGCACATGGCAAACTATGTCAAAAAGGTTGAGCTGTGCGATTTAATCGATTATTAAATTTTTTGTTGTTAGAGTCAATTAATTAAATTGTTGCATCAGTATATTAATCAAAATGTATTGAAATTATTTAGGTAAACTTACAATTAAAAAAATATTAAATTAACAAATTCCTTTCAAATATACCATTTATTTAGCTAAATATATAAAGTGTACATCTTCTGAAAATACTTGTATTTTGCTTGATCACTGAATTTAAAAAAAGTAATAAAAGCTCTGATACCTTTTAAACTAGCGTTTTTATTTTATTTTAATATTGTGCATAGGAATGTGCAGATCTTCCTTTTATTCAGTTCATGCATCTAGCTAGCAAGCTAGCTATTCATCTAAATGAAAAAGATCGATAAGATAAATGGACAGCCAGACTGGCTTCTAGTCTTACTTATAATAAATGTTAAGAATTAAGGACTCGTGTCACATATGCCACATGCCCCAGCACCCTGAAAGAGAGATATGCACAAGACTCTGACTAACTGAAAGGCACCATTTATTTTCAAAGCCTACTCATGCATGAGCTATCATATAAAATTCACAAGTCAGAGAAGAAATAAATCACTTTTATGATGCTTTATGTGCCACACCAAAGCTAAATAATTACTGTGATAAAACAACCAGAGACTGAAATGTCAGGGGGGAAAAATGTCTTGTCAGAAAATGTTGCTAAAAGACTCCGTGAAAACTTTTGCCAACATAATGGATTATATCACTGGGGCTTTCCGAGTACTCCCAACCAGCTAATCAATTTTATTCTGACATGAGACATATGTTCCCTTTGTACTAAATATAACCACTGAAGCTAATACAGATCATTAGGGTCAGTTGAAAAGGGCATATAGGAATGCAGGATGTACTTGCTTGCTTCATACCTCCTCAGATCCCACATCCTCACTGAGTTGCCTGCTGCAGCATACAGGAAAGTTCCAGAAGGATTCAGGGCAATCTGGTTGATTTGGTTCTCACCAGGAGGGATAGCGACAGCTCGATTGCCCAAATTAGCACAGCTATCTCCCTGAGACACTTGACCAGACGATCTGCGGCAAAGAGGCAAAAAAAGTAAGTTTAAGTCTGCTTTTTAAAATTAAATTAATTATAAAACTTTGTCTCATGCTTAAGTTAAATTGCTGAGAAGCTCATATAACAGTAAGCTAAAGCACAGGATAACTCACGTGAGTGTACGGATGCACTTGGCTGAATCTCTGATGTCCCACACTTTGATGTATGTGGTGGAGACGGTGAAGACGAGGCTGGAGCAGTACCTGACAGACAGCACACTGCTGGGGTGATCACCGAGAGACATGATTTCCTGTCCTGTAACCAGGTTCCACACCTTACACGTTCGATCTGACACCAAACACACAGACATGCATCAGTCAGGAGAAAATAACAACAACATAGCAAAGCTGCAAATGGCAATCATATGGGTCTAAGCACCTCTTTTGCCGCCAAAAACTATTTTGCAACAACAGTTATACCTGTTTTAATCTCCCTTTACAGCAATTGGCAGACTCCCCCTTATCCAGAGCGACTTCTCATAAGCATGAAATTACTAGAGCCCATGCTTCCATACCAGCTGAGTTATTTATTTATATATGTAAAACGTGCTGGTGCAGCATTATTTAATAATTTTTCAAGTTTAAATTACATTAACTACTACACAAAAAATACATTTCGGCTTACATTTAAAATTTTTTATATGATTATTTTGAAAGTGTATGAGAGTGACAGAGCATGAGGACATCCTTGATGTAATGAAAATATGTAGACAGTGCAGTAACTTCCAGAGGTACAGTGCCTTACACAGTATGCATGAAACCATTAAAGGACCATTAAAGAACAGTTAATGACTGATACTCATGCACTGTCTCTCTGAGATGACAAGCTTGATTTAATAAAAATACGTTGACACTGTCACTGCTTCACCTAGAGGCACTATACAACATTGCAAGAACAGCGCAAGAGGATCCCGGATGGTCCTGTTACGAAGCAGACGGCGGTTTGAAATGGCTCCTCCTGTACATTTTATCTCATTATACACCTGAGAAGTTGTGGGCTAAGGATCTTGTTTAAGATCCCAACAGCAACCACTTGGTGGTGCTGGGATTTGAAACAATCAGAAATCAAATACCGTCTTTTTATACCTTTAACACAACTCACAGATATCAGACTCACAAAACTGCATAATACAAAGTTTAGTAATAATGAGATTAGTAATTCCAGTATCCAACACTTCCAGTATACACTTCCAGTACACAGCACCAAATTATCCAAACAGTAACAGTCCATGTGGTTTAATTCAAGGAAATTTAAATTTAAAAAAGTATTGCTGCAGCTCATGGCTGTTCAAATGCACAATTCTGTGCTCTAGCTCCACCATCAGGCCAGTGTACCTCCCCATCACCTTACTGAGCAGCAGGTAGGAAAAAGAACATTTTCAACTCATCAGTAAGGTAATTTTTGGTGGCAATTGATATTTATTTGTTTATTTCCAAACATGCATACTATATGTACAATAATGTTTATTATACAATATTTTGTTCTGATTTTACTGCCCAAATTAAATAGTAACCCACTAATAACCAAATTTTTGTTAGGCAATGCAGTGTTTCGAGAAGTCTAACACTATTAGCAGGTGTGCTAAGGCAGATGGATACTAGCATACAGGGCTGACCAAACACAAGACACAAAGACAGTTTCTTACACATGCCACTGGTGTTTTTCTTTTTTTTTTTTTTTTTTGGAACAGTTATAACATTAACCGCAAAAAAGATTATCAATTATATACCAGTAAACTGGTAACGGGATCATGGGCTACCGAGGGTCACTCATGCCACCAGGGACGAAAGGCCAACCCATCCGGTCTGATCCCACAGAAAAACAATGTAGCATAAATTGGCGAAAAAAAGTCAATGGTGGTCAAAAACACCAAGTGCACAACAGCACATCAGTGCACCAGGCAAAGAGCCCAAGCAGAGACTCCAAACTCCCCAGATCCCAGTCTGATTAAGCACCAACTGGTCAAACAAGTCCAATCCATGGAGGTCCCACCCCACAACCTACAGCACCCAAAATCAGTTGCCAAAATCCCGGTGCCAGACACCAAAGCACACCACTAGAAATGCTGTGGAGCCATGCCCCAAGGGGCCAGAGCCACTCTTGTGGCACAATACTGGGCATAATGATTACATTGTAGTGTAAGTGTTTAGCTGATACTAAACATTTATTTATTATAAACAACAGCATGGCAGTGGTGATCTACAACAAAATACAGCTGTTATGTTATAAGCCATAACACACTTTCTCACATGCTCTGTTGCTTAAATGAGGTGCAAGTAAAGTTGGAGAGCTTGAGGTGTTACCCTTTGAGCCAGTAAAGAGAAGATCATCAGTGGAATCCACACACATCAGGGCTTTGGTGTGTCCCTCTGCGGCATACAAACACTGCAGCTTGGCTGCTCGGCTGCCTTTAGGGCATGACACAGGGTTGATCACTCCTCTAGAAAAAGGACACACACAAGCACACACCCACACACAGTCTAAGGAATGACTAAATACATTATTATCATAATATCAAATAAAGTGACAAGGAATACCATAAGCAGCAGCTATTAAAAATATAAATGACTATCCCTAATGGCAGCAGAATAAAACAGCTACAAGATCAAGAGAGGTGATAAAAGAGAGGTATGTTGGGAAAGGGTAAAGAACACCTAAAGAATACCTTTGAGCCTCAAAAACTACAGGGTCATCAAATCTGTTAGAGAAAAGGAAAATAAACACAATCACGCAAGGCTTTAAGCCGAAAATTATTAAAATGTAGTAATGTATACAACAGTGTTTGGTTGTTAAGCCCGCACCGAGTGGGCACAAGAGACAGATTATAAACGTTAAATAAAGTCATTAAAAGAAATTTCACTTAATTAAATTAATGATTTAAATTTAAAAGTGCATGTATTTTTAATGACTTAATTAAAGATGTAATCCCCACCTACAAGGGGCATTCAAGTCAAACTGGAACTTGTGACAAAATTCCATGAAATGAAAGCTTAAAACCAATTGACCTTTACTGGTGCAAACAAAGAATGACATACTGGATGTCTGTGAATCGACAGATAATTTAAGCCAACTTACAGAAGAGACGCATACAGTATGTCTAGGAACTGTACACACAATCATTTACCAACTCCACTTGCACATTACAGAAACTTTCTGCAGCATTCTCACATCTCCACTACAGTCCTGACCTCTTTCCCAGCCATTTCCACAAACTTGGGTCATTAAAGCATTTCATGGGAGGTCAGAATTTGAGACGTAAAGCAGACAGTCCAAGGGTATCCAAGCACTCAAGAAACACTGAGATAAGTGCAATAGTGTAAAAGGGGATCATATAAAAAAATATAAAGGGAGCTTTTACTCTCATAACTGTGCTCTGTTATACTGCACAATGAAAAATCCTGGTTTGACTTGAACACCCCTCATAGTATGTAAAACGTTGTGGTTACTACTGCTGTAGAAAGGTACTTAAACTTTTACTGTTTTATGTCTTGACTCTTGGGCTTGTCCGTGGACATCTGACTCCTTTCCTGATGTGACCTGCGTGTTAGAGGCGAGCGTTCTATTGACCTCTTCTCCATCGCTGTAGGAGACCTGACATCAGACCTGTGTGGTGCAAATAAACTACTTAAAATCCACTATACAACATATGAACACAAGAATATCTAAAGCTTTGATATTAGACCTAAGCGCTTAAATTTCTGAATGCTTGATGATCTTTTTTCTATTTAATAAAAAAAAAACAATAATGTAGTGAGACATACATAATGCTTGTTCTGGATGATAAATTTGTGGCCAGGTCTCTGTCCAACAAAGGGGACACTAGGGGAACAATGCTCTCCGAGCTTTCAGGAATGGATAGGAGAGGAGTTGAGAAATCGTCCAGAGGGGCATCAGGGTCAGCGCTGTTAGCATACAGTAGCTCCATCTGGGTGGTGGTTCTTCTTCGAGCCTGGTGAGGAATTGTAGAACATTTTAGAACTCATGAATCTGGCAGCAGTAAGTCAAGATGACTCACAGGCTGCATGTACATGGTCCACAATATTCCATTGGTGATAAAAATAATAGAAAATAAAAATTGTAATAAAACTGCATTATGTAATTACCCTAATCGCAATAGTCTGACCTTTTGGCCTGATCAAAACAAATTGTTCAATTAGAATGAGAGGGGAGGTGTGTGAACCTTGGATAATCTCACCAACAAGTAAATATTAGCCATGTAAACACTTCTTCTGATTGTTTTATCTTGTCTTTCTGCTCATGTTAGCTCCCCATGGCGGTATTATTAGGTGATGTTTCGAGTTTCTGAGAAGAAAATGTTTTGTCCATTTCTGATCAGTAAACTCAGTAGAAAGAACTGTCTCGCACCATTCTTTTATTTCAGACTTAACCTAAACTTAAATTGTTAAATTGCATTAGACATTTCATAGTGGTAAGAACCATGTTCACATGTTACGAAAGTGCTAAATGCACATCTTATCAGATCAGAGTTCATGTAAACAGTTGGAATATCTCATCGGAGTAAAAAAATATTCTCAGTTTAAATGCAGCTATTGTGTAACACTTGAGTGGTTAGAACAGCTGAAAGGAGAAATGTGGTTGCCGCTTAGGTTGTTGTTACATTAACCACCAATAAAATTTTTTCTTAAGTTACTTTCCAATCTGTTGCAGCAAAACATTTGTTCCCATTTCTTTAATGCAATCTACTTAATGCAATTTAATTTAATATGAAGAAATGAAGCACACCTTAAGACTTCTGCACAGTACTGTACCTCAAACCAAAATAACATACAGTATCTTGGCTAAACCACCTCATTTTGTGCAGGATAAATGTGAATCTGTATTTTTCAAACTTATTGCCCGACTTACCCTATGCATAGGTTGAGGGGTTGGTATTTGCTGAATTTATAACTTTCATGAGGGTAACTGAGGCTCAGTGTTAGCTGAATGTTTAGAAGAAAGCAAATAGCATGCAAGGAACATCTAAGCCATTGGGAAAAGAGAGTAAAAGCGTCAACTCCCAACAAAAGGGTTCAACATATAACAAAGGGTTTAAAAATACCGGTGTACAGTGGATACAGGTAGTCAAGTCAGGAGAAGGCAGTAACCATGAAGCTATTAGTAAGTCATTAAAACATCTACAACACTATAGTATGTCCTATAGTGTGACTCTGAGGGCAAGCATTCTACATACTGAAAAGAGCTTAGGGAAGACACAAAAAGCAGTGTTTAGCTGGTTTAAATGTGGGCTTGTTTAACAGGTCAGAATATGAGGTTTTTGGGAAGGGTAGACCCCATGCACATTACTACTGTTCCAGTTTCTGGTTAAATGCAGCTATTGTGTAACACTTTAGACCCAGTATAAATAAGCAGTGAAATGTCAGCATTAGAGTAAATCTAGTTGCTTATTAGATATTTTAAACAACTTTAATAACACACTGGAGAAGTGCACAAATTTCAGCCAGAAATGTTTACACAAATTAATGACTAGGAGTGATATACAGTAATACCCCATTTGCAATTTACTGCTTAAGTGAACTAAACACAAAATTTATGAAAAACATGTCCATTATATTCCTAATACAAACTGATGGCAAGGGCAAATTATTATGGTCTCATCATAACTACTGAAAAACAGGAAAGTTGTGCATTTATGGTACATTGATCCATTACTGACAATTATTTAACGTTCATTTCATACACTAAAATATATAGAGCAGCACACAGAGCTGCAGAAATAAAGATAAATTTACTGTGAACTGTAGTTAAACAAAAAATAAGATCATGAACAGTGTTAAGTCTCTGTGATAATTTAATTACAAGGTCAAAATTTATCTCAAGACTCAATTGTAAAAAAACTGTTTATTCTAACAGAATGAAAATAGACAATGATGGTATGAATAAACTGTAGGACATGATGTATTAAACCATCCAGTTAATGTAAATTCGCCCTTTTAAACTTCTACTATGATCTCATACTCCAGTGTTGGATACATGTTTAATGTACTATGCTGTATCATACCTTATTTCTGGGCTTGGACTCTGCACACAACTTCAGAAGGTCTGAGGCCAAAGAGCTGAAACAGATAAATCAAATCCCCACTGAGACATTTACCATGGAATGACATAAGGCACAACAAGCAGATCAACTCAAGGATGAATGTTAGTGCTGATTGGTCATTGGTCACGACTCATTAAAGTGTGCAGATGATGGAGACGCATGTCACAATGAAAAAGCAAATGAACAATGATTATGGTTAAATGGTAGTGTGTTTGAAACCAATACATCATTTATAGCATTTGTTTACAACTAGTCGCTGATTTATTGTGTTGGGTCGTATTACCTCCCCTCAGTAGCTGGACTCCGATCAGATTCATCACTGCTGCTCTCCTCACCATTCTCTGAATGAGCACAGAATATACAGGCCATGACATAGTTAGCCCCAACTCTTAATACTCGCCAAATACATATATGCACATACTGGTCCACATACTGTAGCATTAAATAGTGCACTTAGAAAATATCCAATTCCAATACATACGGTAGCTATGTCTAGTTGCCAGGCACCAATGAAAGCTAACATGTGTGGAGGTCTGAGGTGAATTGCTGGATATTTTTCTGCAAGCAGTTTATTTTCAGCTCTCATTTTTGGGAAGAAAGTAACAAATATATTTTACCAAAACAGTCTCTGCAAGGATCATAGGGTGGAAGGAGCCACCTTACCAAATGTTGATGGGGATGCTGCTGAGAACTCATTGTTAACCATTTCTCACAAGGTTAGTATCATATGTTATTTTCTAGAAGTGTACTTTGTGAATAAGTGTAGTGTGTGAGTGTGTATATGCCCTGCAATGGATTGGCATCCTGTTTAGGGCGTACCGCGCCTCATGACCCAAGTCTCCTGGGCTAGACTCCAAGCCAAACAACCCTGAATACAGGAAAAAGCGGTAGCTATAGATGATAGATAAGTGAGTGGGTGAGTTTACTTTGTAAATGTAAATGTACATGGAACATCATGCATTGGAGCTTGAATAAAACCTTTCAATGCAAAGTTTTTACGTTTGACATTTGGGAGTAATGATTATTTAAAATGCTTCTAAAAAATCCTGTTTGAGAAATTTGAAATGTGAAAATGCAAATGCTGAGTGGTTAGAACAGCTGAAAGGAGAAATGTGGTTGTCCCTTAGGTTGTTGTTACATTACCCACCAATTAATTTTTTTCTTAAGTTACTTTCCAATCCAAAACATTTGTTCCCATTTCTTTAATGCAATCTACTTAATGCAATTTAATTTAATATGAAGAAATGAAGCACACCTTAAGACGTCTGCACAGTACTGTACCTCAAACCAAAATAACATACAGTATCTTGCCTAAAGTACCTCATTTTGTGCAGGATAAATGTGGATCTGTACCTTCCAAACGTATTGCCCGACTTACCCTATGCATAGGTTGAGGGGTTGGTATTTGCTGAATTTATAACTTTCATGAGGGTAACTGAGGCTCAGTGTTAGCTGAAGAAAGCAAATAGCATGCAAGGAACATCTAAGCCATTGGGAAACAGTGAAATAGGAAACAACTTAGAGTAAAAGCGTCAACTCCCAACAAAAGGGTTCAACTAAACATAAGGGTGTACAGTAGATACAGGTAGTCAAGTCAGGAGAAGCCAGTAACCATGAAGCTATTAGTAAGTCATTAAAACATCTACAACACTACAGTACGTCCTGTAGTGTGACTCTGAGGGAAAGCATTCTACATACTGAAAAGAGCTCAGGGGAGACACAAAAAGCAAAAACTATACCCTTGAATACCCTCTAAATCCCAACAGTTATCATCCTAATGAAGAGGAAAAGGGGAGTGTTTAGCTGGTTTAAATGTGGACTTGTTTAAAAGGTCAGAATATGAGGTTTTTGGGAAAGGTAGACCCCATGCACATTACTACTGTTACAGTTTCTGGTTAGACCGACAGAGATGCATGTACTCACATACAGTTTTGGGGACTTACTTACCAGCTGCTGTATTACCTAGCTCTGTTTGGGTTTGGGTGACAAAAAGATAAAAGTAAATCAAGATCAAACTCATAAAGGGCAGGCTGGAGTGTAGAATATGAGAGCCATGCTAGTGCTGGGTGAGGTACATGCATGTGTAAGTGTGCGAGTTGACGTGTGTGCATGGAAGCTGCACCTTGCAGAGCGTTCCCGAGTAGAGCATCGAGCTCTGGGTTGAGCTCGGCTTTTTCCTTTAGCATGTGGAAGAGAAGTTGATTCTGAGTAGCGCTGTTGATCTCTGTCTGCTTCAGTCGGCCCTCCATTACTTTGATCTGAGACTCTTTCTGTGCTGCCTGCAGGCCCTGAAGATAGAAAAATGCACTATTAGTACACACAAGTACACACTTCTGTTTTATTTGCTTTTTCATCAGAGTTGTAAAATTCTTTTAAAAATTCTGCTGAAATTTTTTATAATTTAAGAGATGCATCATTCAAAAATAATAGGTAACAACATTGTAGAGTCTCATTCTCAGTTCAATTAGGTTGAGATCTAATGAGTGTGAAATGTACTGTACTATTAGTTTCAAAACAATTTTCCCCTCAAGCTCATAGTTTATTCCATTAATATTGGCACTCTTTGCAAAGACTACGAAAAAAGAATAAATCTTAAAGTCAGTCTTAGAAACAAAATGTATTTACAACATGATGACATTTATATTTGAGATTAATATACTTTCCTACTATACCTGCCCACTCTTACATAAAGTCATAAATAAATGTCGACACTTCAAATACTATTCAAATTTGAATGTTGTTCAAACAGTGACATTTATTTTTGCAGTGTTGGCTAAAGGTAAGCTATAAAAGTAAAAGGAAAAGATCTTGGGACTAGTGTCTATGGCATCATGCACAATTCTCAAACATCAGTGTGTATCTTCTTTACCTTATTGATGGCCAAAGAGAGGAAATGGTCAAGGAGGAAGCGGGCCTCTGACAAAGTGCAGGAGCTGATCACTGCGGAGACATCTACTGTGTCACCCTCCTCCTACAGGAAATGTATGCCACGTAAATGTACAGTATCGCTTCTCATTCCATGGTCTTCCCTGATTTTTATTCCTTTCTACATTATAAAACAAATGTTAAAGACATCAAAAATATCCAATAATGTCTTCTGAACAGTTTAATTTAAGATGCTTCTGCTACTTATGCACTGTAAATCCTTCATAATAGCTGTAATCTGAAGTGCTGTTACTTGCTGAGTTTGGATACTGGTAATTCCAAATGAACTTCTCCTCTGCAGCAGTAATAAGTTTTGATCTTGCTCTTCTGGCTGGTCTTCATGAGAGCCAGTTTCATCACGGTTTTTGCAAATCCACTTGCGAATACCGTTCTTGCAAAAACTGTTCCAGAAGGACTATCATGTCTTAAAATAATTTATTGTTGTTGTTTTTAAATTAATTACATAATTCCAAAAAAATCCAAAAATTCCAAAAAGTTTTGAACTGCAATATTTCAGTATTATTCTAGGACATAGAAAAAACAAAAAACTAAAGAAAAACTACTGTAGTCTACTATTAGCCTAAAATGTTTAAATGAATTTATGCAAAGAACCTACTTACTGTATAATACAAAGCTGCATCAGTAAAATGTAGATGTTAACTAATACAGCAACTAATTGCCTACAAGGATATTTATAACTGTGTGTACCTTAGCTTCTTCCATTTGCATGATGTTAGCTTGGCAGTCAGCGATGCTGTCATTGATGTAGTCAATGTTGGCTGTGAGAGACTCCATCTCCTCATTGAGAGACTGGACTGTCCTGTCCGTATCACTGCCCTCTGTTACGGTCTTATCCCTTTTCCTTAACACTTTCTCTTTGCGCTTGGTCAGCTCTTCCCGTTGCTGGAACACACGCACAGAGCAAAAAACAAAAACAAAAATAAGAATTTTAGTCAGTTTACCGAAAAGCACTATAGCATTTATTTCTCAGTTTGGCATGTAAGTATTATTTGACAATAGAACTATGATTGCCCAGTCTACTGCATCTGTCACCTTGAGGAGACGGTTCATATCTGCCTCCATGTTGGAGATGGTCATCCTTTGCATGATGATGTCACTGACACGGCGCTCCAAAGACTGACATTTGGCCCGTGCTGTTTTGGTAGAGGACACCAAAGCCCCTGACCGCATTTGGTATTTCCTATAGCATATGAACCCTCAATAATTTGTTCCAGAAACTATGCATTCGTATGTAGTGAGCGTTTTAACCAAAGAACAGTAAAAAGCAGTTGAAATTGCTAAGGTTTTGTAAATTAAATCAATATTCCCTGCAAAGTTTATATTGCTTTAGAAAGTGGCCGGATTGTATGCTGGTGAACAGTACTGTACCTAGTTCCGTTAGGTGCACTACTACTTCCAGCAGTATGTGTACGGAGGGGTCCAGGACGTGCAGCAGGCTCCTGTAAAGGTTCAGGCAAGCTGATCTTCCGGCTCACCTTTCCGGAGGCGGGTCGAACCTGCCTCCTTAAAGCAGTCACCTATAGCACACACAGCAAAAAAAAAAAAAATAGTATAGCTTTGTATTATTTGACAATGTTTAGTTCTCAAATCTGATTGGTCAGAAGGTGTGTGCTTGCTAAGCAAATTACAAGTTCATATTGTTTGTTTCAAAATATTACCATTTCTACTGTACGTATGGTGCACACTGCCACGTAAATGGATTAAAACGTGTGTACAGTTTTAGGTGTCAGCTCATTATAACACAAATGCAAAAATCCAGTTATCTTGACTTACAGTATATCAAATAACCAGCCTTTATAGACATCCTGACACATCAGTATGGTTGATTCTACTGTATATCACAAAGTTATAAATAATCTCCATACTGCCCATATAAACCAGTGTACCAAAGTATTTTTCTTTTGATTGTTCCTCTCACCTCTTCTGTTCTCCTTTTCAGAATGATCTCCTGCTGTCTCTTCTGAGCCTCCAGCTGCCGTAGCAGGTGCTGTACAAGGAAAACAGATATGAACATTAAATGTACGTATACATGTGTCAAGGTTGTTTGTAAACTTTTGCCCTGGACTTGTATAAAATGAGCTCGGAGTCTCTCTACCTCCTGTCTGCGTTGGTCCTTCTTGAGTGTAGCGATTTCACGGTTGCGACGGGTTTCTAAGCCACGGCTCCTCTCCTGCTGCTCCTTCATTTGCTTCATTAGGCAAACCTGACCATGACATTACTGATACTTAAACATGATGCTTAAACATATAACTTAGACATGCAATTTGATGGACGCTAAATTGCACGATGACAAAATTTGCTTATACCAACAGTTTTTTTTTGTAAACGTAAATATATGTATACCTACCTTTGTCTTCTTCATCTCAGAAACATCCTGTTGGAGCTTCTTGAGCTGTTTTTCATACTGTGACTGGTTCTTTAGCAGTCGTGCATGCTCCTTCTGAGCCGACTGCAGTTTCTGCAGCTCCTTATTCATTGAGCTCAACTTTTTTTCATACTCGGCCTTGATCTTCTTCGCCTTTTCCTCTGTGCCTGCCTCTACTGAACCTGCAAGAACATGCCAGCTTCGATAATAATATAATCGACATTATATATTCAGCGATTCTTCTGAGGCTATTGATGAATTAATACCCATAAACGAAACAGGGAGTAATTAGCAAGCTGGAAATAAATGACACTGATGCTTAATTTTTTGTATTTGTCTAGCATTTGTGTAAAAAAGAAAAAGAAGAAAAAAATTATAAATAATCAGTTTTCTGTTCACTCTGTGGTGGGTTGTCTTTTATAAAATCACTAATGAGCAATAAACTTGATTAATGTGTAATTTTAAATGAATATGTGAATGTGGATAAACATGCAACATTGAATTTCCTAAAGGAATTTTACTGAGCACAGATGCACACTGCCAAAAGAAATTAAATTATCTCTTGGCATATTATTAGATTTTGCAGAAGAAAAAAATGTAATACCAATCCACATGACCCCACATGGGAAAACAGATTACATTTTCAAGTTTTTCTGCCTGTGGTTTAAAGTAAGACATTCTATAGATTTTAAAATAAAAAACGTGTCGCTTGGACTGTACGCCTATGCCTCAGTTTTTAAATATAAAACCGTTCAAGTAAGTATAGAACAATGTAAATTCATTGTAAGTAATACCACATCCACAGATATTGTGAAGAAAGTGGCATACCCATGCTATGTAGCACCCGATCTCTCTCCAGCTGAGTGTCTCGGATCTTGTTCTGCAGCATCATGAGTTTCTGCTCGTACTGCTGTTTCAGTGTGTGGAGACGCCGCTGACTGTTCTCCAGTTCATCAATCAGCTTCTGCTTAATGGCAATCTCACAAGTAATGTTGGCCAGGTCTTCTTGAACACTGTCTGTGAATAATCACACACCATACACAGGCACGTCACAGATCGGTAGATGACTTGGTTTAACAGTGTAGATTAACTAACATTTTGTCAAGTAAGGAATAAAACACAACTGTGTTACAGGGAAATATTTAACAACAGGGTGTCGTGACACTGTCCTTTTACCATTCTATTCTACTAAAATGCTTTTTATCCAATTATATGTTTTTTGAAATTTGTTACCTTGTAACAATAGCTGCATCAACTACGTTTAGATTTAAATTCTTTGGTCAAACTATGCATTTAAGGTGACTTGATTCTAGGTAAAGTGGCTGTGTTTACCTTTTTCATCCTGCTCCAAATCTGACTCCTCTGAGCTCTCGTCTGCCTCCATATCGTCCTCGTCTTCCTCTCCCTCACAATCATCTCCCTCCTCATGATCGCTTCCTTCCTATACAATCAGTCGCATGTGGCAAATCAAATTAACTGTAGTTCTTCTGCAGTTACAGTATGTGATTCTTATAGTAATACTGCCATGCTATTTTACAAACTGAATAAAAAATGCAATTAGGTACTGTTCAAAACGCCTGGGTCATCCCACTTTTTTTTTATTTTGCTTTTAAAGCATTTAATATTTAATACCATTTTTCTGGTATTTTTTTTATGTAGTGGCAGAACAGTTTTTAAATAAAGAGGAATATTTCTCAGTCTTCCTGAAGGACTTTTTAGGCTCTCTTTCATCAGAGGAATGTTTTTGATTAAGTACAGGTAAACAACATCTGACTTTAGACATGAACCAGGGGAAAACAGGTGCAGATGATCCGGACGGTAATTACTATACTGTAATGCTGAATGGTTGCAACAGACGAGAGGGGAAACATGGTTGCTGCAGAAAACAGCCTTTTTTATTGTATCCATAGGCACATGTAGCATGTCACAGTAAAATATTTGTTACCCTCTTTTTGAATTTAATGTACATGTAATTTAATTCTTCCGGAACGAATTATGCTTGTAATTCAAGGTTCCACTATATCTATTTGGCATACATGTCTATGTTTTTTGTGTTCGTCCATTTTTGTTTTATTATTATAATAACAGCTCAAGTAGCAACATGTTCGTGCACTTTCTAATGATTTTAGTTCTGTTTTTGAATAAAGGGTTGGAAATGAGTGCTTTTCTTGGGGTTTTTGGGGGTTTATCCGATTATTAAAAAAAATAATCGGCAGGTTAATCGATTATTAAAATAATCATTAGTTGCAGCCCTAATGTTATTTTCGGATTTTTCTTTTTAGATTCTGTCTCTCACAGTGGAAATGCACCTATGCTGAAAATTGTAGACCCCTCCATGATTTATAAGTAGAAGAACTTGCAAAATCACAGGGTGATCAAAAACTTATTGACCTCACTGTAACTCAATATTACTCAAATGTGTTTTTCTTTTAAACTTAATCTCTATCCACTACATCCACACTGCATAAACATTTAATAAAATGTATTTCTTTAAATAAGGCAAATACATTATTTAATAGTTGAAGTATTAACAAAAACGTACTGCCTCTTGCTCTTCACTGGTTCTGTCTGAGGGCTCTTTGTCCTGGTCATTGTCAGGCCCTTCCTCTTTAATAACACTGTAAAACAATACATTAGTATATAAGTTAGTATATAAATATATGAATATACATAAAAAAACAGAAACTAAACATAATAGGAAATCATGCCCCAAATCTTCTGCTATGCTTAAGGATGTCTTACTCTTACTCATCGTCTATACCGCTTTATCCTGTATTCAGGTCGCGGGGTGTCCTGGAGCCCATCCCAGGAGGCTTAGGGCACGAGGCAGGGTACACCCTGGACAGGTGTATACACTCACACTACGAGCAATTTGGGAACGCCAGTTAGCCTAACCTGCATGTCTTAGGACTGTGGGAGTAAACCGGAGTACCCGGAGAAAACCCACCAAGCACGGGGAGAACATGCAAACTCCATGCACACAGAGATAGGAATCGAGTCTGGCTAGGAATCGAACTCAGACCCTGGAGGTGCAAGGCGACAGTGCTAGCCACTACACCACCGTGCCGCCATGCTTAAGGATGTACAATACAATAAATTATTAACATGATCACTAAGCAGGGTTTAATAATGTTATTAAATGTTAAGAGAAACAAACACGTTACTTCAATCATAACAGTTTTTGTAGTTGTTGTCTTGCCTTTTTTTGTCTGTATCTTTGTCACACATTAGGAAAATTAAGATCATTCATTCAGTGATTAAAGAAACCCATGGATTCTGAGGTTACACAAAGGACCGTACATACGCGAGTCATTCAGAGCAATTATTTTATGTTAAGCAATTATTTTATTATTTTATGTTAAGAGCAATTATTTTATGTTAAGCAATTAAAATATTTAAATCTGCAATAGACCAGGGGCACTTCTATCATTTAATTAATTAAAGTTTGGATGAAGAGCAAGGTAACTAATGTTAGAGATGAATTAGAGTATAAGAGTGGTCTGTTTCTCCCATGATGCCATCCACCTGCATGTACAGTAATCACTATACCGTATATTAAGTGATGTTAAAGGATTAGTGGTGAAGCTCGGAGATCAAACCTGTCATCCTCAGGCTCGTCACAGGCACATTTTGCCATCTGCTGTAGTCTTCAGATAAGAAGAGTGAGTGGAGGTAAGAGAGTACACCAAGAAACAACAGTAAGTAAAACGGCCTTTGCTAGATTATTGTTTCTGAGGTGTAACACTTGGTTTGAACAAACCAATGCTTTAACTCAGTTCATTTTTGACCCATACGTGATCTAGAGGTCTAGGATCTGCAATTATCAACATTAAAAAAAACAATAATTACTAAAAATCTAGTGAAATTATCCCAGTAGCAAACGAAATCTGTAGAGATCAGTAGAGACAAAACTTTACTCCACTAAAGTTAATACTATCATGACCGGAAACCATGATTATCATGAATTGTTGATTTTCACAGTGGGTCCAGTGGTTAAAGTTCAGTGTTAAGTGAGCAAAAAAGTCCTGATCTTGAAGCCTAGGCCAAGGAACCACTGTTACGCTTTAGAACAAGGCCGGGAGGTCTGAATTGCTCCTGTCTATGTTGAAATGGTACTGCCTCCGTTGTAAGATGAAAAAACAGAGCCAATACCCTGCATGTTTTTGTCTTGGCAAAATAAAGAAGCTTATATTCTTAACCAATTTGGCAGAAACTGTAGCATTGTACAAGTGAGACTTGTACAATGCAATATACATTTAACTTAGGGGCGTTGCTCAAATCCAAAACCAGAGATCCACCTTTAGGCGTTTGAACAAGGACCCTAAGTCTGAGTCGCCCATACCTACAATATATGCTGGTCTAAATTATGTCACTATGGTTTCTGTGAAATAAATAAATAAAAATACACTATTAGTTTTGTCTTGTTGTCATGACAAAAAGTATTTAGGGTACTAGCTGCATTTATTCTGTCTAAACTTAGCAAAGAATACAATAACAGACCTTAATACATGTTAAAACTTAGGAGGGCTTGTCAAATTAATTCCATAGAGAAAATAATCACTGTCTGGTGTTATAATCACAGTTGTCACTCTCCATAATGAAGAATTACAACAGTGATTCCAGCAGGTGTGCACAGAACCCAGAGCATGGAGGGCCAGGGCACAGTGCCAATAGGTAATTACCCCAAACAGCCGAAAATAACATGCCTCTGAAATCCTGATAACTTGCAGGTGTGAGAGATGTCTCACCTCTTCTTTTTTTTCTTCTCTTTTTTCTTGAGTTTCTCCAGGTTCTTCTTGGCAAGCTCGATTATGTCTGATGCCTCTTGCTCTTGGCCAGTGAGAGTGGTAGAGAACGAGGTGCTTCCTCCGTATAGAGAGGAGCGTGTGGCAGCACGGGAAAGATTCTTACGCAAGCTTTCACTGACTGCCTCACTCTCTAAGAGCTTGGCCCTGGAGAACATAAAATACCAACATATCAACACACAAAAACTATTTCAGTTGGATACATACACATGCCAAAGGGAACACACACACACAGGAACACACAAGCATGCACACACATACACACACATACAAAGTGGACAAAGTGATTTTACAATATACCTGAGCTCCTCAATTTCTTTGATATAATTCTGGATCATGTTGCCAATTTCCTCATTTCCTTCACCTGCAAAGCAACAGCAGGAAAAAAAAACAGCTTAAGTAGGATGACCCCTTTAACTACATTTAAGTTGAGTATAATTATATGTAAACTCAGGGTATTAGGAATAATATCAGTGCTTTGTAACAGTAAAACGTTAAGCGGTTTCTTCAGAAAGTTTCATTCTGTTACTGTAAGATCAAGACTGTTTGTAGCTATTAAAATCTAAGCCTCGTTTTTCAAAACTTTCACATTATTAAATATAACTATGAACTATAAAGCTATAAAGAATAATATTCTTTAATAAATTAAAACAATTTCTGATGGGTAAAACACTAAATAAACCACTACACGAGTCATTGCGATTTACTCCTTAAAGTACGTAGTGTTGCAAACGAATGTTCATAAACTTTGTAAACCTCATCTTCAACAATTAAATAATTTCAAGCTAATGTATTATAGATTTAAGGGCTTTAAAAATCTTTTTTCTTTTTTTTTTAAATGCAGACAACAGATGTGTTTGCTGTTAATGGTTGGGCAGTTGTGGTGTGAGGTGGTGAGTGACGTGGTCCTGTTTCAGCGTACCTGCTTTACCTAGGACCTGGCTGGCCTGCTCAGTTAATAGCTGTGTTAGCCGAGCTCTCTGAGCATCGATGGTCTCCTGCATGGCCTTGACACGTATACGCAGGTTCTTGTTCTCCGTCTGTAGCATGGTGTTCTCGTGAACCATATCGTTAACGCTTTCCAGGCCGTCCTCTCCAATCATGCGTTTACCCTGTCCAACCATGCAGAACAACAGAGATATTTCTTCACCATATAATTTCATTGTTTAATAATTTTTTCATTAATAACAGTGTTTCCCACACACACAGTAGAGTAAAATTGGGCTTGTCTGCCAAATATATTGACCGCCACACAAGTATATTTAGCCGCCGTTTTTAAAAATCACCAAAAAGTGTTACGTTCTAATTTTTTTAACTTTATCTTCCTATATGTGTAGATGGAGTGGATGGTTTGGATGGTAGTTTGGATCTCTAAAATGTGAAATTTATAGAAATATCAAATAAATCAAAATATTGTGTGGAAGGTCATATGTATTTGTTGTAAGTGGTAGAGCACTTTGGTGCTGGAAGGTAATGTTCCACTGGCTACCACCGCTAGTATATTTTAGACCCCTAGGAAACACTGCATATTGAGTATTACCACTGAGTGAGACAGGATTCAGAGCTATGTCTCAACAACCCAAAACCTGCATACTATTCTGTCTTACTATTCCTTCCCTTCCCTCTCACCGTCCTGTACTCCATGAGCTCCATCTGCAGCCGTGCAATCTCAGTTCGAAGAGCACTGATCTGCTGGCTGGCTCGGTCCTGATTCACCATAACCTTGTTCTTGATGTTACGTGCCCGGTTAGCATACTTTAGAGTGTTCAGTGTTTCCATGAAGTCGCGATCCGAGGGGCTGATACAGGCTATCATCACTGTCTGACTGAAGAGGGTAGGAGAAACAGACAGACAAGGAAAAATAACCATGGAGAGATAGGAGAAGTTGAATTACAATTTCATGTGCAAAACATTGTTCTAAGTATTTTCCACTTCAATTGTACATGTATAACTTTTAAAGAACAACTTCTGTACATTTAACATGATGCATGTCCAAACTTTAATTGATCTGCAAAGCTATCGTGTCAAAAACCAACCTTTGCCCAATTTTTACCTAAATGTCAGCATGACAAATTGTATGTAAATACATAAAAAGGGTGTTCTCACAATAAACAAAATGACAATTTTATGGGCATTATTTAAAACAGTACAGGAGAGATGATGTGCTAAATAAATATTTTTTTAATCATTTACTCAAAAACCTTTTTTTATTAATATCAAAGCTAGGTATAGTTTTACAATCATGAGATGCAGACCTGTTCCCGCCCAAAGAGTCCTGCAGGAGACGTGTGAGCTTCGAGTCACGATATGGCACATGTGTGGACCGCTTGCTTTTGTCTCCCAGAGCACTGATGACATTGCCCAGAGCTAGCTGTATGAAACACGCAGACAATAACAACAATATAAAAACTATCAGAGATAAAGTGATGCTGTATATGTAAAACACCACCAGATGGCGATGTTGACCACAACACAAAACATTTAGCTTCTCAAAGTAAATTCTTATCACAACGGTCCTTCATTCCTGGAGAAATATGGTTCCTTTTGTTGCATAAGACAATACATGGCCAAAAAAAAGCTCTTGGCTCTAGAGAACCTCTAACACGTAATGAAGTTGTTGTTTGATATGAAATTTTATTCCAAAAGAAAACAATTCTTATACTTATAATTATTTACATTATCTTGTTTAAATGTGCGCCAGACTGAACCATACCAGTCCACAGTTGATCGAGATGCCCTCTTTAGCTCTGTCCCCCGTCGCTCCTGTTCTCTTTAGCCGCTCCGATCCGGCCAAATCCACAAAGTGAAACTTGGCAGTGAGGGTTTCAAACTCGTTCATTTCTGAGGAGCCATTGGCCAGCCTGTTGTCTGTCTCATTGTTCTAAAGAAGGGTGTAATTAGGAAGGATTAAAATGATATCAGGTAAAGAATATTGAAAAGGAGAACCCCATATGCATTGCAAATCAGATTTAAATTATTAGAGATGGGAAGGGAGGGAATGTTTTAGTTGCATATCGCAATTCTTTCATGCAGTGATTCATGTATAGCAACACTGACTGGAAAATCAATTTTTAAATATATGTTTGCATTTAAGGTGACAAAATGTTGTAGTTCCTCTATAATCCTAAAGGTGGTGTGCTCTAACTTTTTACATCTTGGTAGGTAGCACAGCTTTGTGGTTATTTGTTGCCAAGTTTGTTTAGAATTAGAACCAAAAAAAAAAGTTAAATATCAAATCGTGATTTTTATAAAATCATAATATTTACAGATTTGCAATACAAATCAAATAGGCACCTAGGTATTACGAAAACATTGTATTAGGTGACCCCTGGTGATTCCCATCCCTACTTATAATAGGACAAGACTGAAAACAGCTGCATGACATCAATACAAAAGTTCTTATTATATATTATGGCCGGATAATAAGACAATGTAATAGTAATACTGTGTTCAGCTACACAATATCTGTTTTCTGTGGGTATCGAGAATACCTCTCTAATACTGAATGAAATCATTGTTACAATAAAACTAGATGATTGAAAATTAATCTAAATGTTTATATCAATATTAAATCGTTAAATGTTAACCTAAATATTGTTAAATATCATGTATTATAAAGATGTCACAACAAGTATTGATGTTGCCATGAATTAAATTTTAAATAGATTTGCGTAGAGGGTTAATAGTGAGGAGTCGGAGCCATGGGGGAAGAGTGAGGAGTCAGAGGGAGCAGAGGGTAAAATGTAGCTGCATACACAATATAAAAAGTAGGGCTTTTGCTGGTGTGTTAGTGGTGCCACCTACACTGCTAGAGTCACAGACACGGACTTGGCACAGGTGAATGGTGAAGATGGCATGGGAGCGTGAGCTCTGGACATTCATCTGGGTGCTGGCGGTGGTGCGGGAAAGAGCGCCTAACTTCAAACACTGCATCATCTGAGCTCACACAAAAAAAAAAGACTAGATAGATAGATACAGTAGATAGCAATTAACATTATATTACACATGTTAAAAGTGTGATCTAGCAATATTATACATTTAAAATATAATATAATATTATAATAAGACTGTGATCTTGCACATTTGTTTGACTAATTGTGGTTACTGGTTACTACAACAATGTTATGACTGGGTGGCAAGTAGACGTAGTAGAGTGTTTTTATATTAATTATGTCAAAAAGGGAAAATAAAGATACCCTTTGTTCACTAACTTATGTAAGTGAACAAAGAGTATCTGAACGGTGTTGTAATTACAACTTTGACAAATGAAAGCTAACGACAGCACCAGTTCTATTAACACAGTTATGGCATGAGCAGTCATGTTCTTGATAAAAGAATTCCAAAAATGATGCACCTAATATACAGATTATATAAGAGCTGGACTGAATGCATGAATCACTTGTGCTACACACATCATGAATGAATCCTAGTGATTTTTTCAGTTTATCCAGCACAGTCAGGTTTATAGATCTTTCATGATTAATTTCTAAATAATAAGTTGTACCTAAAGCTTATGCTGGAACTACGTAGCTTGGTGCAATAAAATATGTTAAATATTGTCCTAAACTTAAAGTAGACATATACAGCAGCTGTAAAGCTAACCTCAGCTTCAGTGGAGACTGTGCGTGTGGTGACTCCCACTGTGTAGATCCCTCCGTTAGCATCCTCATGGATCTTAATGTTTGATTTCTGCTTTCTGGCTTCCAAATCCCGTGTAGTGTCAAACAGATCCAGCACTTCCTCGTTATACAACTACAAAAAACAAAAAAATAAAAATAAAAACAGTGTTTGCTCATTCTTTTCTAAATTCTCTAATTAGCTTTTATCTAACCTCAGGACATTCAGGCGCACTTGGAGGTATTCAGACACTAAGACATATGGTAATAACTCAGGAGAAGCATTTGATCTGGAGTTAAGGAACGTATCCCTGTCTTTAAGATAATCGCGCTATCTATAACTCTGAGTAGACGCGGTGCTTCACATGCTGGATAGGCATTATCTCAAAGGTTAAATTTAAAGCTAAGTGGTGATACTCAGACATGTACATTTTAAACTAGCACAGAAATAACACTATTGTCAAGCGTCTGTTCAATGCTTCTTATCTGCAAAGTAATGTAAACATGCGTCTCATATTCCCAGTAAGTGAAAAGGTACTGTTTTGCGTACAGTGAGGATTTACAAAGAGAACAAATTACTTGACACAGGGATTAGCCAGATTAACATCATATTTTCTGTTGTTAATCCTTAGAAAAATCTTTTTGTTTTTGCTGTATTTAAGAGCAAAAATATATGTATAACCAAGTTAAAAAGAATAATACAAAAATCTACAACTTTACAAGTTTTCAAGGACTTCTATGTGCTTAAGGTTTTCTAAAGACTGACTCTAAATTGCTAGGTAGGTTTGGAAGAAAAATGGCCCCTCTACCTCTAAGAACTGGGCGTTGATCTTAAATTCAGGCACAGGGCGACCCTGCTCCATTGCAGCTTGCTTCCTCTCCTCGATGCCCCTGAAGAGATGGCTCACCGCCCGTGGGATAATTCCATGCTCATCTTCGCTGACGTTCACGTCGAAACCCGTTCCCATGGTGTATGTCTTCCCTGAGCCGGTCTGGACCAGGGAAAGATGGAGCAAGCAAAAGTGACGGACCATATCGGCACATCTCACACAAAAACGACAGAAGTCGATCAGCTATTCATAATACTATCCTAATGATACTAAATAAAAAGCCCTTTTTTTTAGTAATCAGTGTATCTGCATTGCATTAACCTTTGTACATTTTTATACTTTTCTTATTCTTGAACACTGTATAGGCAATGAATCCCACAATTTTCAATCAAGTAACATTATACTGTACTTAGCAACCTGAAACAAAAACGCCGGACAGTTTTTTATAATACAGTAATAAATACAGACAGCTAGTACTGCAACTCTTGTCCAACAGCCCCACAAGGTAGCACTACTGCTCAACAAGTCAAATCATATGACATCATTATTAATACAAAACAGACCAATTAGAAACAGGAAGAAGGCCAATTCTGATTGGCCGGTTCCTATTAGCAATGAAACAGTCGATTAGACTTAAGCATCTTTCAGCATTTCTTTTTCTACTGAGAGGTGTTGAGAAAGTGTCAGGAGTCAAAATACAATTTGAGGCCAAGTGAGAGACAGAGAGTTTTAAGCGAGATAAAACACCTAAATATTTTGTGTGCCTGAAAAGTTTTTCACTAACAAATGACAGACAAATTTAAGGCCATATTTGGCAGAATGAGAGGACATGGGCGCACGCAGTATACAGTATACTGTACTTTCTGTGAACAATATTATTAGAAAACGGTTTGTTCAGTGTCATTACATCACAATGTTTTTTTTATTATTTATGATTTATTTACTTTCCATTTTATTTATTAATTATAATTATTAAAATGTGATAAATAAATATATATTTTTTAAATCCATGAATGGTGATGATTGGGGGAGCAAGCCAGCCTTCCTGCCAGTGTAGGCCTGGCCCGTTCGAGCCGCCCCATGACACCGACCATGACTGGGTGCAAAGCAGAAATACACTCTGGATTTTATGTCACATTCTCATCTATCCCCTGGGGCAATTACACATTGTCGATCCACTCCCTGGCATGTTTATGGGAAGTGAAAGAAAAAAAGAGGAGCAGGAGGAATCCCACAAGGTTAAAGGGAAAACATGCAAACAGACAGTAACCCAATCTCCAAATCAAACACAAATATATCACATACCTTTTTTTTATGTGGAAGATTATAACATACCAACTAATAAAGACTTATAGGTATTAAAATAGTACAGAAATTAAATGTGAATGTACATCATTTCACGTTTGGTAAAAAATACATATAAATAAGAAGAATAATAACATTATTTTGACCCAAGAGTCAAAGGTTAATGCTTAACTTTCATAGATTTTTCTTTGGATCACTCAGATAATACAAATTAGTTCTTGGAATTTTTTTCTGAGATACCTGCGCTGTCAATGCCTTTTGTACTGCAGAAAATGCAAAAAAAAAAAGAAATCACATGGTTATGTCTGTGCTAAATTGAAGCCTATTAGAAACTTGGACACCTTTGCCAGGTCAGCGAGTGATTGATAGTTCACTGTCATTAGTTTGACATATAAAAAGACTTGAGTAGGAGTGATTCCTTTGTCTGGAATGGAGAACTGGGATAACAAGGCAGACAAAAGGGGCTCGGGAGTTGGTGTTGTCATGGCCACAGAGAGAGGAATGTGATAGTGCATCCAAATTCACACATCAACCCCCCTACCATCCCTCCAATCCCACTCCCCCCCAGACTCGGCTTGCCATAGCAGCCCTTGAAAGAGTGTGACGAGAGAGTTAGAGATTTAGGGAGAGAAGGAAGAGCGTCAGGCTTGCCTCCTGTGGAATTCCTGGTTGCTTTTGTAATTGTGATTTGAAGAGCTCTATACGAAAGAGGCAAAGTTTATCTGACTGACATGTGACTTTTAAGGAACAGCCCATTTGGTAAATTTATCCGGCCTATAACCATAGACACACACACACACACACACACACACACACACACACACACACACACACACACACACACACACACACACACACATCAGGCTCACTGTTGAAACATGTCTGATGTTACACTGTTGACAGAGGGTTTCACGGCTTATTTGCTTTTCTTCGTGGCTGATATGAAATGAACTGAAAACAAGCGCAGCTGTAAGCACCTTTTATTGTGAAATGCTGTTAGACATTAAACAGACAAGGCAAAAGAAAAAAAATAATAATCTAGGCTTGTCATCTTAATGGTAATGTAGAATATGAAAAAGCTGTAACATTTCGGCAATCGATTGTTCATGTGAGTATTTTAATCTCCCCTGCAGTATTGTGAGGATTACGAACATTAAATAATGTCTGGCATGCTTTACCTGACCGTACGCGAAGATCGTAGCATTATAGCCCTCGAAGCAGCCTTCAATGAGCTTTTCCGTGCAGTTGCTGTAGATAGCATCCTGCTGGGAGTCCATGTCAAACACATAGTCATAGGTGAAGGCCTTATCCTTTCCCAGGATCACCTGGGGCTCTCCAGGGGTCACAAATGTGCAAATGTGGCATCCTTCAATCTTCTCTTTCGCCAGCTGAGGACGGATCCTATGGAAGCAGTGAGAGACGGAGAGGAACAGAGATAGACATAGTGAGACACAGAAAGAGAGAGTGGAACACAGAGGCACAAATGGATAGAGAGACAGGGGTAGGAGGGAAAGACAAACAGGCAGAAAGAGAAAGAGAGATAGACAGAAAAAATAGAGAGTGGAGAGACAGACAAAAAGACAGAGGGAAATGGAGAAAAGCAGAGAAAGAAAAAGAAGCAAGAGAGAGAGACAGAGATGCAGAAGACATGAATATGGATGTAAAAACAGCAATGAGAGCTTTTAAAAAGTAAAAAAGCTTAACACTAGTTTCATCAACAAAAAAAAACAATATCCACACAGAGGTTTGACTTTTCACAGTGATGATGGAGGCAGTAATCACACGTTGGTCTGTCATTGGAGCTTATTAAACACAGTTAATGTGCCGACAGTTTGACTGCAGGTATGCAGCTGTTAGCAGGTTCAAGGCTGGGAGATGCCCTGGCAAGGCCTGGCTTGCACTGGTTTAAGTGCCAGGATCCTCCTGAGCACATTACTGCACATTACACTACGCCCTGAACAGAGGCTCTAATATTACTGACATGCAGACAACCCATGTGTCTTGCAAAAGCATTGACTGTGCTTGTGTGTGAACACTTATGAGAACGGTGTACGAGTAACCTGAGAAACTTAGCTGCTAGCACCTTTATTACTGCTAGTGTTATCATTGACATTTACCAGACACTTTGTACTGTAGGTATGATTTAGTGCACGTGTTGCTATCCCTGTTTGATGGACGCTCTGCACTTCATCCGTCAGTGTAAAGACGCCTCACAGGAGAACCACTTACCTGATATTCAACAGCTGCAAGCATGCCGATGATAATAGTTTTTGAGAAAATGTCTGGTTTCTACCTACACACCTACAGCACAGTCGCCTTCCGCTTCCAGGGTCGGGATTTGATTCCCGTCATGGGTCTGTGTGCATGTTCTCCCTGTACTTGGTGGGTTTCCTTCCACAGTCCAAAGACATGCAGATTAGGCTAACTGGCATTCCCAAATTGCCTGTAGTGTGTGAATAAGCATGTGAGTACCCTGTGATGAATTGGCACCCCATTCAGTGTGTACCCCACCTCGTGCCCCAAGCCTCCTAGGATAGGCTTGAGGCCCCCCCAGGATCCAGTACAAGATAAAGCAGTATAGACGGTGCAGATGAATGCAGAGAAGTCTTAATAGTTAATAGTTCTAATGCTGTCATCTGATCCCTGGTTATGTTAGAAGTGTGAAAATGAATACATTTGGAATACTGGGTACTGTACACAGAGATACCGTGAAAGACAGGTCTCACTTAGGTGAAATTTTGCATAAGCCGTTCACCTGCTGGCATATTTTAAGGAAATGATGGAGACTTGAGATCCCACAGAGACATGGGGAGAGCATGCAAAACTCCATAAAGACAGTACCCTGAGCTTGGGATCAGACTGGTAACGCTGGAGCTGTGAGATGGCAAAACTATCTACTGTTACAAAGCTGTTTATTTGCAGCACAGCAGCAACACTGACCTCCTTATTTCCAAACCTGTCTGTGTATAGTTAAAGGGTATACCATTGAAGTATTGAAATGTCTCATGTTGTTGTTGTTGTGTTGTCAGTCTTGTTTAGTTTTCTGTTAATTTATAAAGTTAATCACTTTTGTCCCAGCTAGTCAGCTAAGTGGTTTCTTAGTTAGCTAGTTGGTTGTTGTTAATTTATGTTGTATGGAGCACCTTGGTCATGGAAAACTGTTGTTTCGTTTCATAGTTGAAATGACAATAAAAGCCTACTTGGCTTGAAAGGGTTATTAAACACAGTGTAGTAAAATAGTTTTTTTCAGTAATTGTACATCTAAACTGTATAATAAGTATACTACATAGTTTATGAAAAAATACATATACTTAGTAAAATGTCTTGTAAATGTAGGTACAAGGCAGTAACCTGACCACTGATGGCTGGAGTGTACATGAGAGAGGCTACATTACAGGCCACAGTGCTGCATAGCTAATGTTAACCAGCATCTGAACAGAGCATTCACTGTTCCGAGGGCAGAGGGAAACTAAGCATATTCGTTGAGTACATAGTCACACCCTTTTCATTTCATTACCCTTTTTTCAGTTTGTCTTTACGCATCCTTTTCCCTACCAAACCAGTCCTAGTCTCCACATTTCTCTAAGTTGGTCTAAAACTGGCCATCCCAGTACCCTAGCAATCCAGTTTCTCATGCCTCGTTCATTCCAGTTTAGAAATACAAGTAGTATTAACACAAAAGTGTCATTACTACTAACAGCACTCATTCATCAATAGGCAGTGAATAAGACCACTGACAAGCACTATAGACTGTGTGAGAGAGGTTTTATTTAGGAATTGTCCTATCTAATAATTTATAGCATAGTATCAATAACATGTCAGTCTTGATGGCTTGATGCTAGCAGGTTAGTGTTGCTAAGTCCTGGCACTGCTTGGGCACGGGCTACAGTAGTAACATTTAACTGTCTGCCACAGAGCTCTTATTGTGTGCCAATGACATCAGGATCCAGTAATTTAGCATTCCCATTCTGAGGACACATCTTCCAGCACGTGGATGAGAGGAGAGAAGACGGATGTATGGGTAAGAGAGCCAACGGAAAAATCAAGCGGAAACAAAATTAACACTAGAGCACTTACATTTTACATGGTCACCGAATTCCCAAATTCTTCCCCAATAAGCACAATCAAAACAAGTTAAAAATAATTAAGACTCAACGAACAAACTCTGTAATGGACTGTTCACATTGTACATATTACTGTGATTGTTAACTGTCCATATACAGTAGCCTATACAGTAGTGTACATAATCACAGGTGTGAAATATTGGTCCTATCGCCACCTCGCAGTTCAAGGGTCGCTTCTTTCCAAACCTGAGCTTGGGTTACTGTCTCTGCAGCATTTGACATTCACATTCTTTGTGTATTTCTTTAGGTTTCCATGTTTTTCCGTTTGGACAGAAAGTGGAAGACTCACTTACTGTCAACGTCCGAAAACCTGACAGTATGAGGACTGACTACTCTAAATTACCACCAAGTGTAAATAAGTGTGTGAATGTGTGGGTGTATGATGCCTTTTGATTGACTAGCTTCCTAACCAGGTTGTTTTTGTTCAGTGCCTTTAAAAAAAACCAATACCAGCTTTAGGTCAAGCTTTTAAAGTTGGCCTTAAGTTATGTGTGATATTTAAAAGATTCTAAAATGTTTTTAAAAACACTGTGATTTCTATCCTGGCTCTCGACATGGTGGTCATGGAGCAGCTCTGAGGCTCACACGCAGGTTTCAAATTAAGGTTTAAATGTAAACACAACATTGCCAGGACTAGAATAAGGGCTGCCTTCATGAAGCTTTCTAACCTTTACCTATGCTGACAAAGATGGATTCAATGTGGATTTTTCTTCTAGCAAAAAGTACAGGCCTTCTCTTATGTTTCTGTTATCATATTATTTTGATTCACCACCCATAATGAGTGATAGCTACTGTAAATGTCTTTATGCATTATGCTACAGCAGGCAAACCTATGGATATTGAGGGCAAAGGTGATATAAGGCTGTAAAAGGCTTACAACCTTTCTAGGCATGTGATGAGCTTACTCAATTTTAACCTATAGACCTCATTATAAAGATTATAGAGATGGGTGGGAAATAGATTCATTTGTGTGTCATAATTCTTTCGTGTAGCTGTTCATGGATCACCATGCTGACTCCAGAATAAATATAAAAAAAAATAAAATTACTATAAATATTATATTATAATATTATAAAATTTATTTGTTTACATTTTGCGATGGCAAAACATTGGCAAAACAATGCATAATGCTAAATGTAGTGCGGCAAAACTATTTACATGCTGACAGGCAGCACAGTATCGTATGTAGTAGAAGACAACTATGTGCAATGTTTATTTGGAATTGCATCAAAATCAGAAAACTTATTAAATTAGGATATTTGTAAAAAGTCATAATACAAATAGAATTAGCACCTAGGTATTGTGATAATATTGTATCGGCTACCCCTGGGGATTAACCTTCCTGGGAATTACAGTGACAGATAACCTCACTGAACTCTTTTCTCCCATGGTTCAACCTGAGCGACAATTCTAGAAACACATCTTTTGTGCTGGATTATCTCGTTTGCTTGCTGCTTACTGATTAAAGTTAAAAATGGAATTCCATGCACTTTTATCAGTCCACTGAAATGCTCATTCTGTCACTGGGCTCAAAAGTCTTATTTCTGGAAACAGAAATAGAATAAGTGCATGAATGGAAGTGTGCGCAGCTAATCAGACTGCTGAGTCTAAAATCTTAAAAGTTAAAAAGAATACAGAAGATATCAGACCTTAAACCTGGGGAGTTATGTAAATGAAAGGTTAGGTCTACTTACCTACAATGTAGACAATACTTGGGCAAATAAAGGTGAGATATTTGGGCTAATATGAATAAAAATGTACTGCGATGCATTAAAAAAGCAGAAAAGTAGTAAATGTTGCTTTTTTGAATTTAGGACTGTAGGTACAATCTTATTATATTTACCTATCTATTTACATATTAAAATACATATTCAAATCGTCAGATTGAATCTACAACACAGATATGCTACTTTATCCAAATATTATCCAAACATTTGCGTAACATACATTTCACAATATGGTAGCTTGAGGCATGTCAAACATCTTAACTTAATGTTTCTTTTTTGCAAATTAATTATATATTCAATCTTGCATCTGATGTACAAATAACACCAAAATATATTTTCAGCCAAAGTCTTAACTCATTTAGTCTTAAATATATAAATATATATATTTCTATAAATTATAGACATGATTTGATCAAATTGTTCTTCTAAATCTCTGCTATGAAATCACTGTATATGTACTGTAAGTAAATCACTATCTGGATACTTTGACCTTTGCTAATCTGAGGCCTAATGGAGGCTTATCTACTGTAGCACAAGGGCTTTATGTGTCACAGATCAAAGAGGCCAATAAGAAAAACAATGTGTAGAAGTAACTAAGGGACTGAGCAGCAAGAAGTAACTGTGTCATGGCCTCTGAGTCAGGCACATGAATTGATCACAATGATGCTACTGATCTGAAATTGGTCTCTAGAGAGGAGACGGACATTAGAGGGGATTTGATTTCCTGCTCTGGTTAGCAGCTGAGTCACTGCCTCTCCCAGAGTTCTTCTGCAGCTGACCTCATCTTGCATCATCTCTACTATAAATTTTGATTTTGCAATTTTGAAGAGCATGTGATCCCTGAAGAACATTTATACATTTGTTTATTAAAAATAAATAAATAAATAAATAAATAAATCTTATTAGGCCAAAGTGTATGGCATACTGTTGTAGGAAATTATGAGTTGTGTTCTAGTTAGTAAATCCATTTTTTAAAAATGAAGTATTACCTGAAATTTACCAGCATTACTATGATTTTTATTCATTTATAATTACATCTAATGGCTTTTTTAGGTGGTTCAGAGAAAGTCTGAATTTCAACAAATCATCTTTTATGTGTGCCTTTAACCTCCATACCTATTACGGATTTAATATTATAGACTTATTACTAAGCAGTGCGGTACAGGACGCACCACGCATACCGTTTAACTCATTACAGGAAACAATCATAAAGACAGAACCCTGATGTCCTGTGCCAACCCTTTAAAATAACTATGATCTGCATTTCCATGTACACAGAACTCCATCAAATTATTACTTTGTCTAATAAACTAAAATTATGTTAATTCATATTTTAATAAATATAATTATTATTTAAACTGTTTTAACTTAGTTTAGTAAATGCTTTGACCAAACCCTACATTTAACATATAAAATATCCATGGAAAAATAAAATGCTTAAAACTGACTGTAGCAGAGGCTGGATACACAAGTGTTTACTTTACGTGATAACATATATTTTACTCATGATTAGCTACGATAATCTAAGACAGTGGTTCTTAACTCTTATGGCCCTGCACATTTTACTGCACACCTGATTTATCTGATCAACTAACTAAGAATCAGAGCACAGAAAACACTAAAATTCGCAGGTCAGTGGTCCTTTAGGAATAGGGTTGAAAACCTTCTATCTGAGACATCTAGACAATCCTATTTTACATAGTAACATCTTGAAACTTAAACACTTGGTAAAAAAAAAAAACATCAACAGTAAAATCCAGAGCAATGTTTTAAAGTGAAAGCAAGAGTATTTCCATATACAGTCCCCTACATAAAAACATTCCACATACGGTCCCATACATACGAACATTAGAGTTAGGAACTTTCAAAAATACAAATATACGTTGACACATGTTCAATCTTGGAAGTTAGATCACATGTCCAGCGTACACAGTCAGGTGCCTGCAGCGTGCATCCCAGGATGTCTGGGAGCAAACGTTAAAGCAGTGGCGACGAAGCTGGTACTGCTAAGCAATAACGATGGAGACAAAAGTAAACACAATTGCTGGAAAGGTGCAAGGAGAAAAATTGGGCACACATTGCTATAGTTCTTTTAACATGAATCGTTCAACCACCTGCACGATTCTAAATAACAAGGACAAGATCATAAAACATGCATAGCCAATTGTGTTAGTATCCTAGTACGTAGACAATGTTTGTTGGACTTACGAACAAATTAGACTTAGGAATAAGAACTCACTTGAATGTAGGGGACTAACTGTACAGGAATATGATAAGAATCCACAGGATTAGGATTAAACTGCTAATATTTAGCTGCAAATTGGAATGTTACTCCTTTAATATAGAAAAAGAGTGAGGCTGGAATAATACATAACTTCTTGAAGCTCCCATAAGTAAAGGAAACGTGAGAATGTTTCTCAGGCCTGTCAGATATAGTGTTGCTTTGCTTTCCTTTCCGTCACGTCAGGCTCACAGACAGAGTCCCTTTTCATTGTATGTAACCTTACCAAACACACCTAGAGTAGTGTCTAACCTGCTTCTCTGAAATTACAGCTACATGAAAAGCAGCACAAGGGAGGAAGAGACATAGACTGGATGTGAGGATTTTCCCTGTTTGTCATTCTTGCTGCGATTTCAAAAAGCCCTGCTACTTGTGGACATCACACACTCAACATGAAGGCATTTTCAAATTAAGCGGCTGTCGACGTGTTCAGGGTTTGGTACTTGGGGCAGTTTATGGTTTTAGTTCAAGGGCTACTATTGTTAAGATGCAGAGGTAATGTCTGGCACGATGACATTCACAAACAGGTACAAACAAGCCTCTTTCAGCTGTAAATACTCAGGGGACATATTACACTAAACTTTCCATAATCCCTATAACAAGGCACAGATTCAGAGTGCAGATGCTAGACTTCATAAGCTAAGGTTGGAAGCTTGCAGATACAATTTTTTAATCATACCAATATAAAATATCTATATTAATCAGATACTGACAATGACTGAGGTTACGTTGTCCAAGTGAAATGTCAAAACCATGATGGACAAGTGATGTTAGCATTCATAATTTATGGTAACTGGAGACAAGTCAGAAACACTCAAGAGTTTTTGAGTATAATTCGTACAACTGTTTCTTTCCAGGTCTCAGTAACCAGCCAGCCCTCTCCTGTCATACACCAGCAATTAACTAATACAGGTAAAATCTAAATGTGCTCTCTTAAAGCAGCCAGTCATGTTTCATGCCGAGTCATCAGGCAGCTTTGGACACTCGAAGGAAAGCACTAGCCAGAATAAAGCACTTAATATGTGAGCAAAATCAAAACTTTGAGGTTTGACAGCAGTGGACATTAACTATTCAAGAATTACATCCGTTTTCATACCCCCCCCCCCCCCCCACACACACACACACATTTAGGAGGCTCATTAATAATGGGCAAACAAACATAAATACAAACTAAACGATTGCCTGAAGTATTGACCCCATGGATGATAAAATGCTGAGTTTCTTCCTTCAAGATGGTTTTTCCCCCAGGCATTTACTGCAGCTGCCCTAAACTGCTGCTTGTTTCTGGGTTTTGCTGCCTTTAGTCTTTTTGTTCAGGAAGTGAAATGCATGCTTTATAGGATGGAGATCAGATGACTGACGTGGCCAGTGAAGAATATCCCATTTATTTGGCTTGAGAAACTCTAGGGTAGCTTTCACTGTACCAATCAATATGAAGTGATGTTCTATCAGATGTATCTTTGCAGTATTTGGTAAATCTGAGCAGAGAGTGCAGCCCTATACACTTCAAAATAAATCCTGCCACAATTGTATCAGCAGTCAGTTTATTAATAAACACCGGTGACCCAGTTCTCTTGACATTCATACATGCTTATGCAATAACACTGCATCCATGTTTAACAGATAATGTGGTATGCTTTGGATCATAAACTGTTCCTTTCTTTCTCAATTTCTATTTTTTTCTTTCCATTATTTTAAACCAAGTTAATTTGCGTTTAATCAGTATAAAATCTGACAAAGTTGAATTAAGCAAAAGTCTAATCTGGTATTTCTGTTCTTAAGCATTACCCTTATTTTACAACTTCTTGTGAAGGGTCTGTATTTACTTCATAAGCCTGGCTCCTGACTGAAGACTTTGACAAGGACAAATCTACAGTACCTTCTCGAGAGTGTTCTTTACTTGGTTAGACTTTGTGAAAGGGTTCTTCTTCATTGTACATGGAATTCTGCAATCATCTACTTTAATTGTTTTCTGTGGTCTCCCAGGCCTTTTGCTGTTGCTGTCACCACTTTGGACTGCACATCGAGAGTTCAAGTGAGCAGCTAACAAATGCAAATATAACACTCTAAACAACCTCCACGGCTTTTATCTGCTCAATTAGTCCTAGAGTAATAAGGGGACAGGCCACACATGGCCACGAAATTGCTTGTCCCGTTTTTTATGAGCTTGCGAAACGGGGTGTATGTAAATGGCTGTAATACCTAAATGGTTAACACCACACTTTCATCAACGCCCTTGAATTAAAGCTGAAGGTTTCGACTTCTCTCACATAAGGAGTGTTTCATTTCTAAGTCAATTAAGTGATTTATAGATGTCAATGAAAAAAAATCTTTGTTTTAAAATTCATGGTTTCATCCACTCCTCCCTGTATCCAGAGGATACAGTCAACTTTAGTCCCCTAAGCAAAATGTTTTTTTTGGCAGCTACAGTAAATGTGCTCTGTAGATGGGTAATGCCAGATTTGCAGTCAAATTATTATGCCAAGATTACACTGAAACCCTTGATAAAACCTGTGGGAGAAGGAATGAAATGTGTCATCACAATACTTTCAAGTTTGTAACCCTAACCAGTCTACATTTGCAGTATGAGATATACATGACACTAATTTCCTTACTTCATGGCATGAAATATGTCAGATGAACCGATCATAAAATACTGCTAAACGTACAGCGATCAAGCATTACAGACAGACACAAGCCCAGATACTAAAACCCATAAAATAAAACAAAATACTTACTTAAATTCTGACTCATATTATGTTTATAGTTCCGACAAGGGGGCGACTAATTTTATTTTTTTTCCCTACTATAATGAGAGATGTGGATCTCTGGAACAGTCAGCCCCCCTGAAAGAAAAGAATGCAAGTCAACTTACTAAGTGAAACTGAGTGGTCTCAAACCCCTCTGAATGGTTCACTGATCAGCTCCTGACAGCTTCCTCAGGTCAAAGGTCACCAAGCACACATGAGAGGTTGCAGGAAAAGGGACAGAGGGGCATACACAGAGTTGTCAGATTGCCTCATGCTCTGGTCAATGAGTGGAAACAAGCAAGCACAAGGACACAAAACAGCTGGCCCCCTCCCCTCCCAAAACAGTGCAGTTATTAATGGAAAGAAGCTGCTTATTCCAGTGTGATTTGATATTGGCTGACTGTACATAGGGAAAATGCTGAAAACACAAGATAAGAAAAAAACGTGGAATCCTATTGTCAACCTGCACTTATTGGGAGCTGATATGAGCCGTTAGATATTCCAACAACAACCAAGCAGTGTGAATGGGATTTTAGACAATTTGAGAAAATGAAAGCCATTTCCCTTTAATTCAACAATACACTTGCCTAAATAAAAATACACAAATAAATCTGATTCATGAAGGCCCCAACCTACAACCCACAGCACCCAAAGGATCCACTGCTAATGTCCTGCAGACACCACAGCACACCCCCAGAGGTCTGATGGAGTCATGCCCAGAGTGCCAGAGCTGCCCTGGTGGCACAAGGGGAACCCGCACAAGGGGAACCCGCCACACTATTGGGCAAGATGTTTTAAAATGTTATAATGTTATGGCTGATCTGTGTATGCCAGCAATATGTGCAATTTCTTTAGTCTTATCTTGATTTCCTTTTAAAAGTATAGTGCAAGCCAATAATCTGAAATATGCAAATTTTTTAAAAACCTTGTACATTTAAACCTTATCTAGAGCCATACTTCTCACTCAGTATAAAATTCAAGCAATTTTGTGAAAGATGAATCAACACAAAATAATTTATACCATATTTTGACTTTGTAATGACTTTGTTCGACTTAATAATTTTCTTTCAAATTAAAATACTAAAGACAAAAGCATTTGTCTTCAGCTTTGTATTGCAGAATGTCCTTTAATATTTTGTCTTTTATTCTTCTTTCTTTTTCTTTTCTTCTAGATTGTTGTGCATTCTATTCTTATTTTTTACTATTCATTTAAAGTGATTTTACACTATTTACTGCAATCTTTACCTCTGCATAGCATGTTATTTTTTTAACAATGTGACAAAAACACACACAGAGATTAAATATTATAACACATAGAAGGGATTTACGAGTTCTTTCTATTTCCCCAGCCTTCTGTGAACTTCAACTATGTCATGAGGCCTTTCAAGAAAAACACCCTACAGATAAACACACCACACTGACAATTTGACCTGAAGGATCCCTGCCATGCATGCAGCAACAGCAGAAAGATGATAAGATAAACCTCAAGAGGTTGCGGAAGTCAAGCTTCTGCTCTGATTGCCAGCAACTTTGATAAAGGCGGAGAGATATTCCCAAAAGGAGTGGATTTACTGGGTGACCTCATCTGAAATGAGTCAGCGCTTTCTTACAAACCAGAAGACAGATGGCTTTCAGAAACATAGTCCTTGTTCAGCTCTATAAAATGGGCTCATAAATATTGATATGAAAATCCAACAACTGACAGTGGATGACACAGCAGGTGGACGTCTCTGCTAGGCTGACTGACCAAAGCCTCTGTAACAGGTTTTAAAGGACGTCCAACAATTATAATGACCTCCGACATGATAAACAAATAACACGGAAATGTAAAACAGCACTTGGCTACTCTTTATAGTCATTAATATGACTCCCATAAAGATTACGCAATATTCCCTGCCCTACTGACGTTTGGCTTATTTCCGTTCCAAACTAAAGTAGATGCACGGATCAAAACAAAGCTAGCTCTAGAAGAGTAAAGAACACACCATTGTATGCAATAAAAGCTTGCAATTCGATTGACTGAGAGATGAACATTACAAAGAGCAGTACTGTCTGCTCTAAGGCTTTTCATTATTAATCGCTTGGTTTAGGCTTGCATGAGTACCGTGGCACTCAAAGGACCGGTAGCTGAGACAGAGGCAAAGACAGTCAAGCCCTTCATACAGCACACACACACACTCATAGAGATGCTTACACTTATTGTGTATCTATCTCTAAACGAAGCTTGTTTTGTGAATGCATGGCTGGTGTGTTCAGTTCACTGCTGTGTGCAAATGTCATGGCACACAAACTTCATGTTACTGTAGGAAATGTCAAATGTCTAATACGCAGTTGAGATGAGGGGCAAAGTTACTAAATGTACTATCTAGTCACAAAAGTTTTCATGAATGTAATTTTGTACAACTGGGAGTTGAAATCCCAGAACTGCAACAAGAGCAAGAGTAAGGACTGTTGAGCAAAAACTTTTCTCAATCACTACTGACTGCACCTACAAAACAAAAAGTAAAAAAATAAATAAAGGAATTTATGTCTCTGCATTATCAATATAGTTGATGTTTACCTAGCCACATATCGCAGTTGATGGTCTGGTCAGATGTTAAGATTAACATGTTAACATGATCTTAGAACTCCCCCAAATCCCTGTTAATGCTTGAGCTTCAAACTCCCTTTATTTTCGCTCCTCCTCCAAATGTGCCATTTCAGTGTCTGTATAAATGAGCTACTACTGAGCCACGCTCCACCAGAGAACAGCAGAGCTCAGCAACAAGCCGGGGCAGGGCGAACTTCTTATATGAGGTCACATTAGGTCACAATGGAAAAAGGATAAAAAGCAGGGATTGTCTTTTGTTTTTTTCCGCTCATTTTTTTTTTTGTTGGAACATGCACACCGGAGACCCACCCGAATGCCTGTTTGTGACTAAAAAGTTAATTTTGCATAATAGGTCCTGTTTAAAGATGTCTAAAATCTGTGATTGGCTTACTCAGGGTCAGACATTGATCATGTTGTTGGAAAGCTATGTGCCTATACACATATATAATCTTCGGCATTCATTTTGTCACATAGATTAAAGAATTTTCAATAAAAATAAAATAAACTAATTTAAAAATAAAATAAAAATGCACTAATTTTTTAACCTTACCAGATTTTTAAATAATTACTGGTTGTAATGCATCCAGAATAATTCCATACTTTAGGTTAGGAAGGCTGGTAGTTTTCAGTACTATGTAGCCTTTAAATACAGTAAAATCTCACCATGTGCGTTTTAAAGTTAGAAACACACACACACACACACACACACACACACACACACACACACACACACACACACTACAGGTGCAGTGGACTGTGATCAATTTGAAAACCCTGATGTGATTCTTTAACTCACACCTGCTCCACCTGCATGTTCTTGACTCCAACTTCCTTCCACGGTGTCGTATCTAAAGAAAGCTTTTAACATTATTGTACAGTACATGTATATTTGTATACTGATAATGCAGCCTTTTATTTTTTGTTCCCTAGCTTCAAGAAATGCCCTGACCCCATCACAGGTTTCTAAAAGACAGGAAGTGAGCATTTCAAGGTTATTTCCTGCATTAGGGGGCATAATACACTAATGAATTTAAAAGTCCTCCGTTTACCCCATCATGAATGAGGTGACATCAACACATGGCATTGCTCTAGCAAGCACAGACAGGAGTCTCAATGAAGTGTGGATTATTAGCACAAACCCAGAATACTGGTCTAGAATACCAGTGCAAACTGACGGGCAGGTTTATTCATCGGAGTCAGCACCACTAATTATTAGGTTGCCTTGACTTTGTATTGGCTTTGCAAACAAACACTGCAATGATATGAGCTCACTAAACGCTGGACATTATGTACTAATGTACAATAGTAACCAAACAAACAAAGCTAAATGTAAAGAGAAAAGGGTGCTGCTGTATGCAGTAACTGAGAGAATATATTAAGGATCCCTGCTTTGATTCCAACACTAAAGAGACACACATTGAAATACCTTTAAGACAAATAGACTGAGCTGGTGGAATTAAAATGAAATTATATGGCCGTTTCAGTATTGGTGTGTGTGATAACTTCAAACAGTAGGTTGATGTTGGGATAAACTGTGCTTTTTTTTTTTATCCCAACAGAAAAAGATTAAAACTCAAAAACTTGGTTGTTTTTTTATTTTAACTTTAGCATTGTCTCCTTAAACCCAGTTCCCCATTTCCACACCTGTCGTGTAGTGTGTCTAGAAAAATTACATAAGACCATGCCACACTCTATTGCTTTTAAAAAATACTTTTCTGCAATCGGAGTGAGAAAAAAACTTTAAGCACAGTCCGGTCATGACTTATAACCGAAGTAAAACATTTGGATTGTTTTCAAACTTTTTAAAGAAGGCTGTATTGTATCCATAAATCATAATCCCGGCTGAGGTTGTTCAGAGCTCACTGCAGTCGTTCTTGTGGGCATTCAACAAATTGAATGCCTGATCCTTAAAAACCGTCGCTAACTTGCAGAAGAGCAATCTATCTGTGAAAATTGTACACACCATCATTTATGAACAGGAACTCGGCTGGGAGTTATTGCCATATCCCTGTACAGTCCTGACCTCACTCCAAGCCATTTGCACATGTTTGGGCAATTAATGGAGTTCCTGGGAGGCCAGTGTTTCAGATGAGGTACATGGCTACGGCATACAGAGAAAACATTCTAACTGATGGAATCCAAGCACTAGTGAAACACTGGGACAAGTGCTTTAGTATAGCACAGAACTATATAGAGAAATAAAGCTAGTTTTTGCTCTCATGACTGAGTTCTTCTATTCAACACCATCAAATGTCCTGGTTTTACCCCTCAAACATTCTACATATCTTCAATGTTTTATATATATATATATATATATATATATATATATATATATATATATATATAAGAAAAACAAATAAAAATAATAATCAACTTTTGTACCATTTTAACTGCTGGTCTACTTCTTAATATTGAACCAGCTGATATAATGAATGAGGGTTTATGATCCTAAATTAGAACATGCATTATTAAACTATCAGATTATTTATTAGAATATGTGTACCTAGTCTGTGCCATGAGACTCATTTGTCATCTTTAAGAGCACTGAAAGCACTAAAGCTAACACATGCAAATCAGAAATGTGTAATTTATGTGTAAGCGTGCTGAGGTAGATCCCACATTGGCTATTTTTTATTATAAATTAATGCAAGTGCGCATTTAATAACAAATTACTGCATGTTTATTTAAACTGCATGCACCTGCAGATGTTGTCTTTTCTTTATCTCTTCGTTTTTGCTACCTGGTGTTTGCTATGCAAAGAGGATGTTTCCATGTGAATGCCTGAACATTTACTAAACACAGAAATCGCACTAGATGACATTAGACTCGAGCTAAAACCAATGTTGGGTCAAAGTCTGAGTCTGGTAACCGGAGCTGTGCAGTCATGATAGAACAAAGTAACCTGAGCCAGGCATTGAGGCTTTTGTCCTTAACAGTGCCTTCTTCAATGACAAAAGAACACAGAATACACCCCTACCTGCTTCCTGTTTCAGTTGCCGTGCTCTTGAGCTGCCTTTAAAAAAATTCTTTCTTTACAGCACAGGTGTGTTCAAAAGTGGATTTATGTAACATTTTTTCCCTCTTATTCACCTGTGTAATATTGTACGCAAACATTTAGGTTTTGGCTGTTGAGGCTTTTGCCTTTGTCTGTATGTTTATATTCAAGCCCTGGATAGGGACACTTCCAATTTTAATCATCACTTAAATGGTGATGATTGGTGTGTGTAACATTAAATAGAGAGGAAAAAATAAATCCATCCTGAACACCTTGCTTTTTCATTTCTACTGTCATCCAATTATTATTTTGTGTTGAAATACTTAGTTGAGTTCCTTTTCATAAACATGTTGGTTTATGTTGTCTACACTTAAGAGGTGCCTACATTACCCACAATGCCATTTGACTACAGGTAATTCCGCGAGTACGAATAACATAATTTTTAACCATGTGCCAAATTTGGTTACAAATGGGGAAAATAACATTGACGTGCCATGTTTGTTCGTTTGTTTTAGCAACAAGCTAACTAGCTAACTGTGATAAGTGACGCAACCTTATACTTACCTTCTTAATCAGAAAACTATACCATACAATTGTTGTTATATATTTTACAAGCAAATATGTTTTTATGTTGATTCCACTGACCCAGCATATAACAATATTTTAATGGTTCTTTTTGATTGCTTGTTGGAAAGTACATGTTGCAACCCTGAGTGCAATGCAGAAGTAGCCCTCACTTCATCTCTAACCTAAAAGGAGTGATGTGGCAGTGTTTAGTCGTTCATTCTGTCCAGATCTCACAAATCCACATACTGTATCTCTAAGCTGCTCATTTTCTATACTGCTTATCATGTACAGAAGTGGTCTCCAACCTTTTTAGCACCACAGACTAGTTTTATATAAAATAATTTCCCATGGACCAGGCATCACCCATTTGTAACATATTACAATCAAGTGTACAATAAATATAGTATGACATTTGATGACACAGAATCAGGATGAGTCCTGAGATTATTTTAATACGACAAGATGGTCCCATCTAGGAATAATGGGAGACAATCACACCCGAAATGTCCAGTCCTTATGTCCAGTCTGCACTGTAATTTTGTCTCAGGAGGCCTGGAGCCAATCCCAGGGGACTCGGGGCACGAGGATGGGGTGCCAGTGAATCACAGGGCACGCATGCACACACACACATCATACACAATAAGCAATGTGGAAATGCCAATTAGCCTAGCATGCATGTCTTTTAACTACGAAAAAAAAACCAGGAATATCTGGAAGAAACCCACCAAGCATAGGGAGAACTCTAATCACACAGACCTAAGGTGGGAATCGAACCTTGACCCTAAAGGTGTGAGGCTAAACTGTTTCAATAAGGTTGTAGTTGTACCCTTCAAGAGTAGTTAAGGACTGTAGTTTTGCTGTGACCTTTAGGCTCAAACACAGCTGTCCACCAAGCATGTGCTTTCCACTCCGTTTAATCCACTGGCTGCATTTCTAAAGTGGACTAAATCCAAGACAAAACACACCAAAGACCATAATGCCTGCAAAATAGTAATTACAGTGCAAGCTGTAAATTGTGTGAGTCATATCTTCTTCATTTTTCTTTCAGTTTCATGTGAATACTGTAGGACTTCAGTGGTTAAGGTAATTGGGACAGTACTGACACTGACACTAAAACAAAAACATTAATTACATCTGCTTGATTTTTTTTTGTTGTTGTTCTGATGTATGATGGTATAATGCATAGGTCTAATGTAAAGGTGAAGGTATATTTCATGATAATTGGTCAGCCAAGTAGATCAGCTACCCAAACAATGCAAATTAGAAAAATTCAAAGCAGATACATGGTAAGGCACTCCCTCATCACAACAAACATTGCATAAAATAAAGCCTTAGGCTCCATCCCAAATGTCTCCCTACTATCTATATACGTGCACTACATGCATTGGACATGGAAGACAGTATGCACACTTTGAAGTGCACTAGAGTACAAATAAACAGCGATTCAGGACGAGCCGAATCCTCCATGCCAGGCTTTGTGACCAAATAACAGGTACACGGGGAGGAGGCGGTGCCTAAATGAGCATCAGTGGGGCAGAGAGGGGACATTTAGAGACATTTGACCCACCTCAAAGCGACTCGAACTGAACTTTCATCCTGTCCGGTCGTCATGATGAAAGAAAAACCCCAATGAATCAGCGCGCGCGTGCGTCCTCCTTTTGATCGGCTTAAACAGGTAGCTCGTGCGGCGGCGTCTCCTCTTATCCTGCCATGCTGCTCCTTCTTGACATGAGTCGGCCCGTCTTATAATTTTATTACAAATAAATAATCATACATATTCGGCCATGCTGTAGTCCGAGAGTTGTGTGTGTGTGTTTTTTTTTGACCCCAGCCTTATTGTTCAGTACATTGCCAATGCCGCGTCTCCAGGCAGCGCCAGCTGAGCCTGTGCAGTGCGCTCGAGCGTACTGAGTGGGCGTGTCTCCACATCAGGTGACGTCGTTAGACCACACCTTCCGGTCTGCCCGGTACAAAAAAGTACGCCGCCCATCGAGAGGGCCACAGTGAGAAATATTGCGCACTTCATAGGGTGCAAAGAGCATTGTGTAATGCCCCGGGTAGGTCACGTGTGTAGGGATCATGGAGGCATTTTAGGTTCAGCAATCCTTTGTGTCAATTTCTGATTGTAGTCGTGTTGAAAAAAAGCTAAATTTAGGGTATTATGTATTATTAATAGGTATTAATTATTAAGTAATAATTTAGATTATATATATGATATGCAATTATTATCCTGCATTTGATATGTATTTATATCTATATTTTAAGTTAGAAATAAGCAAATATATTGCACCGTTTTTTTGAATAAATATTGAATCATTTAACAATTATGATAATAATAATCATCATCATCATTATCAGGCAGTATGGTGGCTTAGTGTTAAGCACTGTGGCCTCACACCTCCAGGGTCCTCGTGGTGTGTAGGCATGGAGTTTGCTTGGGTACTCCGGTTTCCAAAAACATGCAGATTAGTCTAATTGGCGTTACCAAATTGTCCGTAGTGTGAGTGAATAAACGTGTGTGTGTGTGCCCTGCAATAGACTGGCACTATCCAGGGTGTACCCTGCCTCGTGCACTAAGTCTCCTGAAATAGGCTCCAGGCCCACTGCGACCCTGTACAATGAATAAACTAGCATAGATGATGAGTGAGTTTGGAATAAAAAGAAAACATTCAAGATGTTGTGACTTGGCAGACCAACAACGCCACTTGCTGGTCATCTTGCAGTACTGCAGACCTCAGCACTGGTGTGTTCTCTGCGCGTGCCCGCGTATGTGCTTTTAAAGCCTTGCACGCGCACACGAGGACCGCAACATTTTAAATGTTTAAGAAATTTGATAATGACATTACAGTTTTATATCTCCTAATGTTCATCAAATAGTCTTAGAATAATATCTTATATGAAACAAACCCAGAGAACAAATAAGGAAATAAACAGCCAACATTAACAGTTATCGAATGTATGTTTATTGTCTATATACAATATTGACTATTCAATGTTCAACCTACAATATGTGGACACCTGATCATCATACTAATATGCGCTCCTTCTCCAAACTGTTGCCACTAAGTTGGAAGCATACAGTTGCCTATGATGTCTTTCTATGTTGTATCATTATACTCCGGCCTTCAGAGATGCCACAATCTGTCGCCCCTGTGCACAAAGTGAGATCAGTCAAGGCTGATTAAGATGACCTCTAGTGGTACACCTTCGGGACAAACTGGGATGTCGACTGCAGGCCAGGCCTCCGCGCCAAACATGTCTGACCTCACTAATGCTCTTGTGGGTACATGAACACAAACCCCAAAGCCTTTTCAGAACAGTGGAGGTTACTACCATATATCGGTAAAGGGAGACTTAATCTGGAATGAGATGCTAAATAAGCACATACTGTATGCGACTATGGGATTGTTTATTGTGAAGTCACTGCACTAGTCACAACCTGAAGGTGAACTGTTAACTGCCTGTCTGATTAAGTCCCTGTCTGGTAAAATTAATGATGGGGATTTCGTCTCTTTTTCATTAAGTGAGATTATTTGGTTCCCTATATTTACTATAAATGTGAATAGGCACTCCAATACAGCACAATTATATATTATTTAAAACCTAAACTATCTATGCATGTAAAAGAATGCGTTTGGACATAATCACAATAAGCTCGGACTAGAACTCAATAAATTGTCATGTTATTTGCTCATACAACATCAGACATAGGCATATACTGTACATCTAAATAGAGCATATGCATTTTAGATTACTATTTGTTACTGCTTATATAATCCCTTTGCACTGCTCATTTTATTGTTTTGCCCTGGTCCCATCATATTTTAATGAAGTATAGACCATTTAATAAGTTGACACAATAGTTCAGGTGAATTAATGTATTGTTTACACACACAGGGTCTCCAAACTTAAATAAGGGGAACTTGCTATAAGATACTATATATTACTGAAGACAGATAATAGTTATATATAAAAAAAAATAAACACAATAAAGTAATAGCTGCTTCCAATATTAAGTATAAGCTTTTAAAAAGACTTAAATAAGACAATATACACTTAGTTGTAATGCTTACTTGTTTATTTACAGGGTACTCACATTTCAGCTCTGTTTAGATTCTTAACAGGCAACTTTCAAATTGTACATTTTCTTACATTAGACAAAATATGGGCGAATCATGACATGCAAAATGACAGTTTGTCCATTCCAAGTTATATTTCCAAGAAGATATATTTGGATTTGTGCGGGAATAAAAATGCAGAACTTGCCTGAAAAAGACTTTGCAAAAACATGCTGGCTATATCCAGGTACCAATTTTTAATATTAATAGCAATATTAATATTAATAGTATTAATAGTAAATTATGCAAAGTCATCACATCAGAAAAAATTTCTCTGATACTCTGGTGTAGGCAAAATATAGGTTATCACATAAGTTTCAAACATATAAAACCCCATCTATTTACAATTCCAGAATTACATGAATTACAGGCCCTGATACAGATATAAAACCAAAACCAAAGAAACGAAGATGCTATCTAATGGTAAAAGTTGGATGCCTCAGGCATTCAAGTTGTTTCATAAGCCACAAACAAATATTTGGAAAAATAATAAAGAAAAGAGCACCTAGACCTTCTACAATTGTGAGTTCCTAATGCAAAGCAGAATATGTTTCTAAACTCCAAGGTGTCTCAAAGATGTCCCCATACATGAGGACTTTTTTTTTTTTTTTTTGCAAAATGTAACTCTATTCACAAAACATTCACTACATGATTGCAATTTCTTTGTTAACACACACAGAGTTGTCTTTCCCACTCAAGATGAACTCATTAACACATTTGGTGTTGTGCATGTTTTGCACCTCGAACGTGTTCCTTTAAATCATCTTCGCAATGAAATATTTCATTATATTCTACTTTTGTCAAAGGCATTCTGAAAATAATAATTCCATCTATCTATCTATCTATCTATCTATCTATCTATCTATCTATCTATCTATCTATCTATCTATCTATCTACCTACCTACCTACCTACCAGCAATAACATTAACACCACATAACATTAACATATTAACAATGATTATCAATTAAATACCAGAAAACTGGTGACAGGAAAGGCTTATGTATCGCAAATTGCTGAAAAAAAGTAAATTCTGGCCATGATAGATAGGCACCAGTGCACCTCAGCCCATCACATATACAGTAAGGGTAGACACCTAAAGGATCTGCTGGCACTGTCCTGGAGCCAGACACCACAGCACATCCTCAGCGGTCCTGTGGAGTGATGCCCCGAAGGGCAAGTAGTGCCTCAGTGGTACAAGAGGAACCCACACAATATTCAGCATAATGTTGTGTGTTTTTACGTTAAGGCAGTATGCCTTAAACATGTATGAAGACACTTTTGAGACACCAAATACAGTGTATGATTAAGCCTACTAAAGTTACACCACAAGTCTGTCCACATAATTTCTAGCTCAAGTGCAGTTTATAAAAATGTATTTGCTCATAAGTCCCAACCCAGACTCAGAGAAAATTCACAGTATCTCAGTCCATCGATAGACAGACATGTTTGAACGATTCATGTTAATTATAAAAACAAATCGTGTCCTTATTATGAATATTGTGTTCTGTCTGGTTTAGGATTTAATGGGAAACAGATGTTTTTGTTATTATATGATGATCACAAAATAACCAGACTGCAGTCCATTACTTATCATATTGTTTGCACTACAAGACACATTTTTGTCTTATAGCAGATCCTGCACCTTAGTCCTTCTGCACTAAATCAACGTATATATCAAATCAATAATCTGTCAGGATCTGACTTCTTGTTAGGAAAAAACTGAAGTAAATAATCATCTGGTTTTCTCTGTTATCACAAAAGTGCTTCTGGATTTAATCAAACCATAATAAACGCCACACCAAACTCCCATGTGAACTGTTGACCACAAACTCAGTCTTGAGTTCTCCAGTTTCGTCCCATCACTCCACTAGGGTGGACTGGATCCACTAAATTTCAATGGTGTAATCCTGCCTCATGATCGAAGTTACAGAGATCGACTATACCTATGACCAGGATAAAATGTTTATTGAAGATTTTGAGAATCTCCTTAATCAAACCAGAATCCCCAAAAGGTAACAAGTTTCTAAAAGTAAAACTAAGGCTAATAAAACCAATCACTAAGAAAAAGCAGGTTCTAATTAATAGCACTGAATAGTCAATGAAATAGCTGTTCCTAAACAAATATCAAACTAGACTTTAGATTTTGGAGTAAAAAAAATCAGCTGTTTAAGCTGTGTAAGTATCTGTTGATCATAAGCCCAAACCACATACTTTGTATGTCAATAGAAAGAACAAAACAATATGCAGCATCATAGCGGGTACAGATATTTCTTCAAAGAAACAGCGATAGCTGTCATTGCCCCAGAATGACATGTACATTAATAAAAACATAAAAGCCAGTAAAACATGTGTTGCAATCAATCCATTTTTTTAAGTTGTCGATTATACTGTGATAATTACAAACATCTTTAAAACTATGGGATAAAACATAGCTAAGAGACTAATGAAATCTCCCTAAGGGTAAATAAAGACAATAAAATGGCATTTTTATAAAAAGCGACAAACTTGAAAAGTCACTGTTTAACACTGCAGGAACTCCCTAGTTCTGAGTCTCGATAAAACGTCCTTCCCAGTCATTTTCAATGTACATTGCTGTATAAATGTGCAGGGGATTGTGGGATAAAGAGAGGCCAGAACATAACTTACGCTGTCATGGATAAAGTTGAGCTGCAGCCTTAAAGTGCTGACCAGTCGGGATTCAGTGGGCAAAGTTGCTTTTGGCTGCCGTGCAGTGTGCGTGTGCTGTAATTTTAGCTCTTTGTCTCTTATTCCCTTTCACTGCACTCGATAGTCTTCAGCACAGAGTCCTCGCCCAGGATCTTACACAGTTCATTCAGTCTCTGTTGCATTTTGGGAATGCCCGCGAGCTGAGCCTCCAGTCGCTGCTTCTCCTCGGTGAGAGAGAGCCGAGTAGCTGTATCCAACTGCTCAAACCGCCAACCTCCCTCACCGTCAAACTGCAGCAGGTGTGTGTGGTACTTCCTGTACCATGTGACAAGAACGAACACAACGTGAGGATGATCTGAGTCAAGAGCTATTCATTGAATTATCATAATTAAGAAAAAGAGAAATTTGTTCACAAAAGTTTTAAAATCACTAATAATAAAACACAGTATAGTTGAAACACCTAATTGAGAAATTTCAATAATATTATTGAATATTATTAAATGGTTGGTCTATGTTATGAAGCTCTCTGGTAGACACTCTATCTGTGGCAAAGCTATGTGAGCCGGTAGTTTACCTTTTTCAACCCAGTAGTGCTGATACACTACACTCAGCTGTGTGGTGATAAGTGCCACATAGTTTAATTTTCTCATGTACAAAATATAAACTATATGTACTGTGCAAAAGTCTTGTGCCTCATTTCTTCCTCACTCACTATCACTCATTGTCTATATTGCTGAATCCTGTATTCAGGGTCACAGGTGAGCAGACTTAGGACACAAGGCGGGGTACACCTTGTTTAGGGTGCCAATCCATCTGAAGGCACCCACACATACACACTCATTCACACACTATGGGCAATTAGTGGGAATGGCAGTTAGCCTAATTTGCATGTATTTGAAAGGAGCTTGTATGATTGTATGGGTTTTCTCAGGGTACTCCGATCATACAAGCTCCTTGCACACAGAGGCAGGAATCGAACCTGTCAGGAAATTGAACCCAGACCCTGGAGGTGCAAGGCGACAGTACTAATCACTACACCATCATGTTAATGCATGTTAATTTATTCCTATTACATTCCTATTACAAGTGATGAAGAGTACGTTAAAGGAATGGGAACAATCGTTTTACTGTGACAGGCTCCAGTGGACATAAAGATACAATAAAATTGGTTGTTTGCAATGTAATGCAGCCTTGTAGGTATTTAATTAAACATATACAGTACTGTTCAAAAGTTTTAGAACACTTGCAAATTTCTTTGTTTCTGTTTAGTGATTTATTTTCTACATTCTACAACAATACTGGGGATTTCAAAACTATAAAATAACACATATGGGATTCGGTAATCAGGTAACAACAAGAAAAAACAACAGTTAGTTGTCATTTTAAGACACAGAGGTCGGCCTTTCTGTAATAGTTCTTGCAAGAACAGTATTGTCAAGTGCATGGCTCTCATAAAGACCATCCCAGGAGGGCGAGACCAAAATCTACCTCTGCCTCAGACGAGAAGTTCATTTAGAGTTATCAGCCTGAAAAATGACCAATTAACTGCACCTCAGATTAGAGGCGTTATGATGTCTTTACAGAGCATAAGTAGCAGAAACATCTCAATATCAACTGTTCAAAGGAGATTAATGCATTTTTTGATGCCTTCAGCATTCCTTTACACTGTAGAAAGAAATAACCATCATGGAGTTAGAAAGTGTTCTAAAACTTTTGAACGGTAGTGTATATATATGTGCGAGCTCACAGACGCCCAGAATGGCATAGAGCTGTGATTAATGTGGGAGCACTAAGTACCTCTCATCCCTCCCCTCTGAGAGTGCTCGGCCAATTTAGCTCTCTCGAGACATCACCCGGGAATCGAACCAGCCATTAAACAACCATTAAACATATTTAAGAGCTTTGTAGTGGTATTAGTCAGTTTAAAATTAGCTAATAACTTTTAACTATTTTTTTCTGAGTATTATTGTATTAAAGAAACAATGGAACTGTACGAATCATCAATTATTGACATAAAACAGAATGATAATGAGTGATGTTAATATTCGTTTTCACTCTATAGGAACACCAAAAAGCACCTAGCCTTTTAACAACATTTAAATAAATAAACTGTATTTGTTAATGAATATTCTGTGTATTCTGTCCTGTATAGTATTTGTCCTTTAAAATAATTTGCTGCTCTAGGACCTTAATTTACAACCACGATGTGCCTCTGCCTTACCATAGAGAGGGCCGATGGGTAATAGACAGCAAGGAGATCCCAGCATCCTTTGCAGCCTGAAATATTTTGCCCTCCACATCAATACTGACAGCACTTGTGCACTCATCCAGCAGAGCGTACTTGGGTCTAAAGAGACACAGTCAAATGTTATGACAAATTTGTAAGTGCACATTGATGATCTTCCCAATGTATTGGGCTTCAGAGGTTATGGTTTACCTATGGTAAAACATGCGAGCCATGCCCATCCTCTGTTTCTCTCCTCCTGACAGCACATCCTTCCAGTCCACCTCAGCTTCCCAACCTGCAAATGCAAATATCAAGTCACATATCATATTAACATACACATTAATCAGCAATCATAGTAAAGAATTGTGGACAAGGTACATTACTGTGGTCAATGTTACACAAGACATATCGCTGCCTGGCCAAAAAAAAAAAAAAAAAAACTTTAGAGGTAATGTGGTGGTCAACGCATGTGTGAAAATGATCCTTATGCTCCCAGGCCGCTCTTTTCCAATTTGATAACCTGGTCATTCATTATATTCAGGTTGTCTCTGACTTCATTTTATTGCCACATAACATTGCTGAACTGAACTAAATCAACCCCAGATCACAACACCGCCTCCAGAGGCTTGTACTGTGGCCACTATGCATGATGGATGCATGGCTTTATGTACTTTGCTGCTTACCCCGACACACCCATCACTCTGGAATCAATTCATCTGAACTCATCAGACCACATTACCTTTTTCCATTGCTCTAAAGTCCAATCCTTAGGTTTAAAGTTTTCCTCACATGGTGTTTGAAATGGAAATGCTCTTACTTTCACTTCTTCTTCGTCTTTCGGCTGTTCCCTTTCAGGGGTCGCCACAGCGAATAATCTGCCTCCATCTAACCCTATCCTCTGCATCCTCTTCTCTCACACCAACTAACTTCATGTCCTCTCTTACTACATCCATAAATTTCCTCTTTGGTCTTCCTTCAAACCTCAGCATCCTTCTACCGATATATTCACAATCTCTCCTCTGAACATGTCCAAACCACCTCAATCTGGCCTCTCTGACTTTATCTCCAAAACATCTAACATGGGTTCCCCCTCTGATGAACTCCTATCCTATCCATCCTTGTCACTCCCAAGGAGAACCTCAACATCTTCAGCTCTGCTACCTCCAACTCTGCCTCCTGTCTTTTCTTTAGTGGCACTGTCTCTAAGCCATAGAGCATCTTACTTTCACTACTAAACATAGCTATGATTCTTACTGTTTATCGTTTACCATGCAGCATCACCAATTGTTTAAGTGTTCTCCATTCACAAAGTCTTTTCAACAACATTTCTTCCACAAAGTTGACAGTTCAGCACTATCCTTCCGGATTTATAATATGATACTGTGTTGGACAGTTCCTAACCCAGTTTCAGTCATGTCACATCTCTTTAGTTGTTTTCTTTGCCTAATAATTTGACCCTTCTGAAATGGCGCCATTTTTTGTCCAGGCAGTGTACATCCCATTCATCATCCCCAAACAACCTCATTAAGCTTTAAAGTCATTACAAGAGGCCCTTTGTTATTTAAAAAGGCAAAGTAAAAGTTATTCAGGAGCAGTGCAGTCAGTTTACCTCCTTCTCTGGTGACAATGTGTTTGAGGTTGACAATATCCAGAATGTCTTCCAGGTCTTTGTCTCGGTAGCCTTTCTCATGCATGTCCTCCACAGAGTCGGGGTATGTCACCTGATCTCTTAGTGTCCCAATTGACATGTATGGCCTGTAAAGTGGCCATGAATACTGATGAAATACTATTTAATATAGGATACTATACAAGAATACTATTGAATATTTAATGAAACTTAGCCAATACTGTTAAAAGTCCATTCTTAAAGTAACATGGTTTTAAAATATTCATAAATAAAAAGAAAATAATAATATTGAAATAATAATTGTAAATGTATAATGTATAATAAACTACAACCACTACAAATAATAATAATATAATATTACAAAAATATTATAATTAGAATATTAGAATATTAAGTCCAAAAATATAATAACTTCTACCTTTACTTCCTGTTTCATTTTGAATATTCGCTGTACTCAAGAGTGATGTGTGTGCTTTTAAATATTTCAGTAGTAAGAGCTCAAGTTTCCTGTTCTCAGCAGTATCTTCCAGCTTTAGTTACCGTCTCGCTCCTCTGTTACACTGCATGGACTACACTGGTGTATTTGTCACAGCATGTGTTTGTGTGTGTGTGTGTGTGTGTGTGTGTTTTGCAGAGAGTAGGTGTGAATGGGCATATGTATTTTATTTTTTAAGAATATGTATGACGTGTAAATAACAATGCATGAGTAGGGTGTTTCTAATTGTGTGTGTGTGTGTGTGTATGAGCTCACCTTTGTGGGATGTAGAACATATGTTGTGGTACAGGTTTGTACAACATGCCACTGTAAGCAGGCCAGAGACCGCTAAGGATGCGGAACAGAGAGCTTTTCCCACAACCGTTAGGTCCTGTGATCAGCAGGTGCATGCCCTCTTCCACCTACACACACACACACACACACACACATATATTGTTTTATTTAATTTTTCATCATTTTCATTTGCTAAAACATAAAAAACACTCCTGCTTACCAGGAGTTACCCTCGCTTCTTACCTTAAAGTTCAGGCAGGACACAACCACATCCCCGTTTGGTGTGATGATGGGAACATTCTCACACACTATACCCTTATCCACATCAATCACTTTTCCTAAGAAAGAAAAAAAAAAGCAAAATCAGAAGGTTTTTCTTAACCATCTTAGAAAAACTAAATAGATTTTTTGAGAACACTGTTATATTAGCAAAACATTGTATTTATGTAAAAATACAATGAAAAAATAAAGTGCACAGCTGTAAAGTGAATTGGACCACATCAGTAGATCTCTCTGTTGTCCCTGGATGCTCCTCTAAACTGCGATTGAGATAATGTTCAACCTTAAACGGTTAGCTTTCTTTTACAAAAAAAAGCTTTTGGAGAGACAATTGACTCAATACTGCTTTCAGTTTAGCAAATACTGCTTACACTTATAATCCACACACCGAGATGCTATTTACATTACCTAACTCAATGTTTCAGGAACAAGGACATTAACACAATAATATGAGACATGCTCAGCATAACGAATGGAAAATGATCTATCATGCAGTTGAAGAATCAATAAATAATATATGTCATTTTTTTCTGACTGTGTAATCTATCTTGTTAGATACTGGGGTTGGACAATGAAACAGAAACGCCTGGTCTTAGACCACAATAATTTATTAGTATGGCCTCCTTTTGCGGCCAGTACAACATCAATTTGTCTTGAAAATGACAGATACAAGTCCTGCACAGTGGCCAGAGGGATTTTGAGCCATTCTTCTTGCAGAATAGTGGCCAGGTCACTATGTGATGCTGGTGGAGGAAAACGTTTCCAGACTCGCTCCTCCAAGACACCCCAAACTTTACTTTCATGTTCATCAAACCACTCTATCACCAGTCTTGCTGTGTGTATTAGTGCATTATCATCCTGATACACAGCACTGCCTACAATGTTTGAACCACTGGGTGCACATGGTCCTCCCAAACCATCACTTATCCATCCCCATGCTTCACTCTGGGCATGCAACAGTCTGGGTGGTACACTTCTTTGGAGCTTCTCCACACCGTAACTCTCCCGAATGTGGGAAAGACAGTAAAGGTGGACTCATCAGAGAACAATACATGTTTCACATTGTCCGCAGCCCAAGATTTTCACTGCTGGCACCATTGAAACTGACGTTTGGCATTGCCATTCACAGTTACTCCTATTGGATGTGGTTCGTCCTTCTTAGTGGTGTGCTGACATTACCCTGGATACCGTGGCTCTTGGTACATCACAAAGACTTACTGTCTTGGTCACAAATGCGCCAGCGAGACGCGCACCAACAATTTGTCCTCTTTTAAACTTTGATATTTCACCCATAATGTTGTGTGCATTGCAATATTTATGCAAAACTGTGCTATTACTCTGCTAAAAAAAACCTCCACACTCTGCTCTTACTAGTGGAATGTGCAATCACTTAAGATTGACCACCAGGCTGGTCAGATTTAGCCATGAAACCTCCAACACTAAATTAGCCAGTGTTTCAGTTTGATTGTCCAACCCCTGTAGTTCCGCCAGTCGTGAAAGCACATGTGTTGTTAAATAAACAATCAATCAGTTGGTAATAAATGATGTTTATGGTACTGTTGTATAAAAGCAATAATCATGTTGCATTGCTGGAAATAGCATGGCTGTGATGCCTTGAGCACTTGAGCTACACCTTTGTGCTTACGACGGCATTACAGCCATGCTATATGCAGCCAGACCGCACTCCCTTTCATGATATTGCCTAATTGTGTTGCAGTTTTAAAAAAGGTAATACTTTAACTTCTAATATGTATAATAGCACACACCATTTTCTTTCCTTCTGTCTGCCAACTAGACAAAGTCTATCTGTTTGTATTTGCGGCTGAACTAAAACTTTCACTATACAGTATACACTGTATTTCCAAACGATCCAATGGTTAGGATTTTAGCTAGTCTATTTTTAGTCTATCAAACCTGCAGCAATGTGCCCACTATTCCGCTGTGTTAATGTTATACCTTTGATCTCGAGTGGACCATCAATATTCAGCTCAGGCCTCCCAGCGCTTTTGTCTCCAGCTGCTGCAGTCGTGGACACCAGCGAACGCTTATACACACCCCTTTGCACCTCCTCAAACACCAGGAACATGTTGTGGACGCGGGCTGTGTATCCGGCCAGCTCGGTGACCTGCAGAAAACAGGTAGTAGAACACAGATGTGTTCTAAATTACTTATTAATTAAATAACTAATTGATCAGAAATCAATTATATACCATGTATATCCTTGGAATGTGTAAAGGAACTGGAGTATGCAAAAAGAAATTGTGCCAAGCATAGGGGCATAGTGTGGATCATTCAAATTCCATACACTTGATTTCAAATAAAAATGTAAATAACCCTGAGCAGAAATCTAACAAATCACCCATGATAGAAATTTGTGCTAATGCAATAAAAAAATAATAAATGAAAAATATTTTTAATTGCCTGCAGAGTGTGACTGTGTGCTTGTGTGCCCTGTGATGGACTGGCCATCCATCCAGGGTGTACCCTATCTAGTGTCCCAAGTCCCCTAGGATAGGCTCCAGGCTCCCGTGAAAGAATAAGTGAGTGAGTGCATTTTCTGTATCATCATCACTATCCTTGATGTTTATTTTTGCTCCTGAATCTTCTTTGCAGTGCTACTGCTCTATCCTTTGCCTCTGCTTGTAGCTCACAAGTCAGTCTAGCAGTCTGCATTTACAAAAAAAAAATCTTCAACCCAAATACACAGCATGTTTAGTTCAGTGTCTACAATTGGGACAATTTAGGATCAAATTATGTTTAACTGTAATTGGACTACTCCGGAGTTCACTTGGAATTGGATTATCGCATCACTTGAATGGTTTTGAAGTCAGGTCCACTGATTTCTCTTATTTCTTCTAAAAACTCGAGGGGATTATTTAGCAAGAGTTGTGTTTAGAGAAACACAGATATATTACCTTCCTCAGACTCACACAGGGGAAAATGTTTGCCATCGTTAGGGAAAATAACAAGTGATAATAGACCTGGAAGCTGCTGCCATGGTGATGAGCACTTCCCATGAGATACAGGAAATGTTTTGCTTAATAATACTGTAGCTGTGTTAGGGAACCTCTCCATGATGGTCTTTATGACCACACAGCCGGATGTTCAGTATGAGTATTTGTAATGTAGGACTGACTGCTGGTAATCAGCAAATGGTAGACCTTTACTGAAAATAATGCTTTAAAGCAGGAAATGTCCAATGCTATGATCAGTACTGCTACCAGGGCATGTTATGTTGTGAACAAGAATGTTTTCTCAAACTGTGTCTAACGGAAAAGTATAACAGATGAGCACATTTAGAATAGGTCGAGAACTGTTATTGAGTTGGACTGAATTATTCCTGCATTATTTAGCTTAATTCCATTAGCATGTTATAAATGTTTACTGGGTACCTATAGATAACCAGTATCACCCTCCCAATGGGCTATAATCGTGTTACATATGTTTCCATGGTGAAATTGCAACACGGATAGTGGGATGTAGGAAGTTAAATGCACCACTAAGCTCTGCGTTATCTCTGTGAACAACACACATGCCTATGCCAAGGATGCCATGCAACCAGTCCATGGCCAGGGACTCTGTAAACCTAGTTCTGAGGCAAGCATACAGTCTGGATTGGGTAATGTTTTCATCTTAAACTGGTTTCACTTTTCTTGTTTCCATTTCAGCTTTGGTTTTTGTCCCAAAGTTAACGGTGGTTTACTGGTGCTCAAGTTTCCCAACCTGCTTTACTGATTCAACTCTGCTTGAGCTCCTTGACCCGACAGCATGCTTTATATATTAGTTTGCACTTGGCTTTCCAGACAGACTGAAACCTCCTCACACATTGATGAGGGCACCATCCTGTCTGGAGGAGCTTCAGTTGCAAGTGCATTGTTTTTACATTTTGTAGATACTGATACTACCTCAGAACAGATTCCTCTTTATCATTGCATTTTCAGAGCATTTTAAACTTTTAATTCCAAACTTTACAAATGTTTTTCACTAGGGAGAATCACAAAGCAGTGTGAAACCGAGACTGGTCAGTAAGGTATTTCTGTTTTGTTTTGTTTGTTTGTTTGTTTTACAATTAAAAAAAAAAAAAGCAAGGTTGGGTTTATGTACATTTAATCAGTTTAAATAATCGTTAAATTAATTTGTAATTTACAAGTTTCTTAAGAGGGTTCTGTTTTTAAAAAAAGGGATCAAGCAAAATATAATAACAAGGAAAGGATCAAATACGTGCAGAAATACCACAAAAAGTTTGTAAGGTTTTGAAACTGTGAGTTTCAGAGATAAGTAGTAACAAGTTACATTTACTCCGTTACATTTACTTGAGTAACTTTTTGAAAAAAAAAAATCTTCTATGAGTAGTTTTACTGCACAATACTTTTACCGTTTACTGTTGCTTGAGTAGATTTGTGAAGAAGAAACGCTACTCTTACTCCGCTATATTCAGCTACACTCGACTCGTTACTTTTCTAACCATTTATTCTATACATTAGATATTCAGATTAAATTTATTTCTGTGACCATTGTGAGTTTTTCTTTTATTGAAACAACGGTACCAACAATTTTGTCCACGTGTGCAATAACCACATGTAGTCAGACATTCAGCCGTGGTAGACAGTGAAGGAAACATGTCGCGGTTAGTTGTTTGTTGCTGTTTTATTTAATGTTGCAATGTTAAAATATATAATTAGCAAATAAGCTAGAGGCTAAAAAATATAAGTTTCTTACATTTGTTCTGCTGGACACAGTTTATGGTAAAGTGAGACCTCTTCTACATGTTCTAATGTTATTTTCTATCTGCTAAGCCATTTGCAGGGCAACTGAATATACAGTACAGTATATCTTACACTGAAAATAGTTTACACTGTTCAAACATACATATGTTACCTACTGTAGGTGTTTGTTTCAAATGCTTTATGTTGTGAAAAAAGTGAGATTAGGAAATTTGTGTTTCTTGTTCTGCAATTCTCAGAGCTCCCTAACATTTCTCGCTCTCTCCCTCTATCGCTCTCTGGGGCGTCTTCTTATTATTAATAATAGCACCTTTAAACAATTACACAATGTCTCAATGTCTTAATGAGAAAACCAGTGCTGACAAAGAAAAAAACCCTGAGCCAACATTAGGGAAAAGTACTATGTGTTTTGAACAGATGTTTAAAGTAGTATGAGCACATTGTGAGTTACATGGCTATAAGGTTTCTTTTAATATCAAATTTTCAGTCCCTCTAAAGCGAGCACGGCCTCAGTGTGGCCACTGTACCTTTAAGTCCCAGTGATGATGGTGTGGACACTGGACACGTCAGCATTAAAGAAGGAGACATGGTTTCGCTTACTATCAGTTGCTAGTTACGGAGGTGTGGCCCCTGTGTCAAGGGAGGTAGCACAGGTACTGGGCGTCTCAGTAAGCAAGGTGTGATCATTGTGGCTAGTAGTCCCAGTGAATATTAATCGCCTCTAAATGTCTCGTCTCCCATTTGGTTTCCATTAAGGTGGACATGTTTTGATAGTCCTGAACTGTGCTCAATGCATTGCACCATTTATACATACTTTAAATGTGCCTTTATAGATTAAATATTTGATTATATGTCAAACTGTCTTATTTGTAAAAAAGACATAAATAAATAAAAATCATTTATTCTTAGATTTTTAGGTGGGTAACTAATTTCACTCATGGGTATGTGTTTAGGAATAAAACAATAGCTCACACTTATCTTACCTCCTTGTAAGACGACATGATCCTCTCAATGGCATCTGCCCCTGAGGCTAGAAGATTGCGTGCAGTTGTGAAGGCTTCTGTCCTCTCACTTACTAACACTTGTGTTTGGCCATCTGCAAGTTCTACAAGGAAGGATATAATGTCACGTTTCCGACACTAATCAGCTTTTACACTAGTACACACTTTAATATTATAATGCTGTTGTTATTATGAATTCATTATAATTCAGGAGTAGTCATCTGTTTGTGTTTTAGCTCTATGAGAGGACATTCATGTGATTATTTCAAGATAAAGAAGGAAAGGAAATTCATATAATCCAGGGATCTGTTTACTGAGCATCTGTTTACTGGCACAGCAACAATATTAATGAGCTAAATGCATTTCATCATACTGCTAACCCTTCAGTGTCTTTTATAAATGGATTTAAAATTCCAGTAAAGGCACTTTCCAAACCACATGCTTTCTACGATTACAGTTAAATGTCTGTACTCACAGGTATGTGTCCAAAGAATACCTAAACAATACTGAAACAATAGCATTAAGTAGAATTGCTAAAATTGCTTACCGTTGTCAGCAAAGCCGGTGGCAGTAATGATAGGCACTGCCACCATGACAAGTCCACATCCACTCCAAACGTACTTCATGAGGAACTGCTCGATCATGATGTACCACAGGCGCTTGGACAGAATCAGATTTATCTGCTCAGCCAGAGCCTTGTAGCATTTCTGTAGCTGCAGCATCTCTACCTATCCAATAAAAAAAAAGAAAAAGTTTTGCAAGGACCAAAAGGTTTAAGATTTTAATCTGTCTATAAAACCGGGGTACAGTAACATCCTCAATGCTGAATTAAAACAGTAGTTGTTGTAGTAGCAGCCTTAAACCTATTATTATGGGCTTTAATGAATTCTTGCAGTTTTTTAATGATCTCTTGCAGGGCTGAATTAGTTCTCTATATAATCAACACTTTGAATATTAAAGCATAAAATGCAAGCAAGGTGACACAGTGACTTAGTGGTTAGCATTGTCGCACTGCCAGGTTTCGGGTTCGATTCCTGCCTTGGGTCTGTGTGCATGAAGTTTGCATGGTCTTCCCATGCTTGTTGGGTTTCTCCGGGGTACATAAGTTTCCTCACACAGTCCAAAGACATGCAGGTTACTGTACGTTAACTGGAGTTACCAAAAAAATGCCTGTAGTGTGTGAATGAGCATTTTATGCGTGTGTGCCTTGCGATGAATTGGCACCCCTATTTAGGGTGTACCCCACCTGATGCCCTAAGTCTCTTGGGATAGGCTCCAGGCCCACATATACAGGATAAAGCAGTATAGATAGATGATGAGTGAGTAAGTGAGTGAGTGAAAAACTAGCATGGGTTTCTCAAAGGTCTAGACGTCCCGGATCAAATCTAACCATGGTTGCACATGTGGTCTCCAGTTTTAAACCACAAAACATGCCACTGGGTGGACAAGCGATGTGAAAGTGTGTATACTGTAGATGGTGCAATGTGATGAACTGGGGTCTCTTTTGAGGTGTGTCCTTGCATCCTACCCAGATCCAATCAATCCTGACCAGGATAAAGCAGGTGAACACAGATGAACACGGATGCCGAGGCAGCACTCACCTTGTGCCCTCCGTAGAAGGCAATCTCCTCCGCTTGAGCGATGATCCTGGAGTGGGCGTGGCGCAGGTGCCCCTTCCTACGCGCCTCCTCAGCCACCAGCTGGCCGAAAGTCGGGGAACACCACCGCAGCACTTTAGCGGTGACGAACACCACCAAGCCGGCCAGCAGCGTGGGCCCCGTGGCCCCGGCACCGCGCGACCTCGCGGTCTGGATGAGCGTGTACGAGGTGAGGATCACGTCCAGCACCGGCTTGGTGAGATTGGAGTAGAGGCGCGCGACAGACTGCGCGAACATCGCTACGTCCTCCGTGAGCGAGTGGTCGGGATTGGCCAGTCTCGCGTCCATGTTCGCCACACGGTAATACGTCTGCTCGGCGAAATAGGTCGCGTACGCGCGCTCCACGAGGCGCGTGCGCAAGGCCAGCGCGAGCTTCCCCTCCAGGTAACGGATGGCGCTGTTCACGAAGGTCGCGGGCACGGCCACGAGCAGCCACTTCATCAGCTTGACGATGAAGCTGCGCGGCCGCTTCTCCACGATGCTCTTGACGATCTTTCCATCCAAACCGGCAACGTAAATGGACAGGAAAGTCCGCGAGACCAGCGCTGCCGAGTGTAAGCACAGCAAGGCTAGCTCTCGGGTCGCGAGCGTCGGGAAAACGATTCGGATCAAATCTACAATCTGACGGAAGAAGCGCGCGTCCACGCCAGGCGACCTGTGACTCTCACCGGGACCTGACACGCTTTCTAGTGTAGATCTGTGTGTCGCCACCTGTCCATTCCGCTCTCGTTGTCCGTTAGCGGTGCTTTTGTGCTCTTTGCGTTTAGCGATTCGTTTGTAGATAACGGGATAAAGGGTTTTCACGCCGTATGCAGCAGCCGCTAGAAACACCGCTCGTTTGGCCGCCGCGCTCTTATTCCACTTTACCTTAGACGCTGCATGCAATATGCTCGTCATTTTTCCCTCTTGGCTCTATAATCCGCACCATCTGGTAATACAAACCCTTATGCACCCTGCTCCCTGAGCCGGTTTTGCTGCAGCACCGTTATTTGCTTCTTACCGTCACTTCGGATACGATGCGGCGTTTCTCGATTTGCCACGCCTCCGAGCAATAACGATTGGTCAACACCAGTGACATGACTGTGCACGAGCTTTTCTCTTAGATGTTAGTGATGGGAATTTCGACTGAGCCAAATCATCAATGAGTCAGATCACTTGAATCAACTCACCATAAAGAACCGACTCCCAAATGCCATTGTTTACTAAAACGGGACACTCGGGTCAGTCATGCGTTCATTCAAGCTGCTGTAAGAACGTTCTCATTTCCCAAATTTTGTACACTAACTCTTCTACCACACGGGACAGTAGTAGTCGCTCCTCATGTGTATCAGTAAGCCTTGGCCACCCATAATTATTTCCTTTCTTGGCTCACTTTTGTTAGATTTCTAACCACTGCAGACACTTGCCCTATTTTTCTGCTTCCAACACACATTACCTTCAGGAAAATGTTTACTTGCTTGTCTGGAATATATGCCACCCATAAAATGTAGCCACTGTAAGAAGGGCTATATTAGGTTTATGGTCATAATGTTATGGCTGATCATATCAACTATGTAATGCATGTCTGCCTTATTTTTAATTTTTTAGGAGTTTTTTGAAAAGAAAAGGATGGAAAACAGACAACTTCTAGCACCACCACCAACATCACCTAAGAAAGTTTAATTAAGAAAGTAGTTTAATTTCACCTCCGGTCTGTCTGTATATGGAGCTTGCATGTTCTCTCCATGCTTTGTGGGTTTACACCCTGGTACTCAGTCTTCCTCACATAGATCGAAGAATGAAATAACTCATTCATTTATTGTATATACTACTTGTCCTGTGGACAGGATTAAGAGGGCCTGGACTCTATCCCGGGAGCCTTAGGGCACAAGGCGCAGTAGGAATCGAACCCCGATAATAGAGGTGCAAGGCCACTGTGTATGATTGGGTTTGGGTTGTGTTTGGCACCCCATCTGCTGTGTCCCCTAACTCTGAGATCCCTGAGGTTAAACTCTAGCCCCCTCCCTAAGACAAGTGTTATGGGAAATAAATGAATGCCTTGTTACTTTCCTATAAAGAATGTGCTATACATACTTCATTTAAATAGTCTTTAAATAATCAAGTGACATTAAAACACTGCTTTGTGTTTGTGTTTTATGAATAAGGTTAATTTCCATGTAACCTGAATGAAAATATATTGGGCACCTAAAAGTACAGAACATGTTCTCTTCCTGTCATTTCTGCCTCCCAAACCCAGCTGAGAGTCAAACAAACACCTAATTATTCACATCAAACGGCTGAGATGTTGAAAGGAGGTTTCCATGGAAACAGATCGATTAAATTGCAAGGCAAGAGCATACAGGCATCGACATCTTTACACAATGGCTTGAGAATCGACTCTTTGGTAAATGACACATCACCATGAGCTGTTACCCTGTATACAGTACATCTGACGGGGATGTTGCTGGCTGTGGGGATGATTAAATAGTTTCCTGAGGCAAAGTGTCTTATGAATGCACAACCCTCGGTTTGACTGCAGAGCTCCAGTGGTAGGGATTAACAGAATTAATCAGGTTTAAAAAAAAAAAAAAAAAAAACGCCATCTAGTGGAGAATTTATTGTTCACAAATGCGCCGCACAAAACAGCGAGAAAAGATAGTCAATTAAAGACTTTCCGAGTATAATTTTCTATAACTTAAAATTAAATTAAATAGATGGACTAACAGACGTTTAGGAATACCACTGTACTCACCCTAGTCCCATTTTCTAATTGACAAAAATGAGTGATCCTATAAATAAGACAAATAAATAAAACATTGAAAACTCAATTTAAACTGGCCTTAGTTTGTTTAAAGCAAAGCCATCACATTGCACATCCTGAGCAGATGATATGCAGTATTTTGGTATTTCTAAAACTGTAGGATATACATTTAAGTAACGCCCTTTCTGTCTGTGCTTTATAATTTGTTTAATGCTATCCTGATCGTCCAATATTAAGTCCAACATGAGAGTCATTCTATAATTGAACGTACATCCCATGTCTATTGATGATCATTTCAGCCTATATTTATTTAAAATATATTTTAAAAATATTATATTATATTTTACCTATATGCTGGAAAGCATGTTATAATATCACACAAAAATTATGTGCATCATATGTTTTACTTATATTGCCAAACTGGATATTTTTGCCATGTCTACTTTGGCATTTGAGTGTTTTTATATTAATGGTATTTTTTTATTCTAAATTAATAAATGCAACATAAAAAACAAAAGAGTTTAAGAGTTAACAACTTTTTAAACTTCTTTCAAAAATATAAATACTTAAAGAAGATTTTCTTATATAAACAATTGGAACATTTAAATTTATTCATGTCAACAAAAGATCAGTTATCTAAGTTACGTACAGAACTCTGTCCTGTAACTCAGAAAAGATTTGTCTTAATGCCAAGTGACCAGCATCAAATAATCTCATTCTTTTCTGTAGCATGTTCTATCATTTTTTAAAAAATATTTATTTATAAAAGCTCATTGTCAGTAAGTATATTAAGTGACTTAGCTATGTTATATACAAAGTTATGACTTACAGATTCATCATGATTTTAATTATGTCATTTGTTCAAATATGATGTTAAATTGTTTAGGAATATGAGCAGTGGTCAGCCAGGCAAATCCTACCACTGAAATTATGTGTCACAATAAGGAAATTGTCGTCTATGTTACCAAGTACTGTATGTAATCAGTCAGAAAACAAATGTTAATGATTAAGCTTTGCAACTAGCAGATATTTTACACTGAAGGAATTTACTAATATTAAGAAAGAATAGTAAGGAAGTGGGGCACAAAGTCTAACTCATCAGGTCTGTTCTCATGAATCACATTAAATAAAATAATAAATTATCTGCAAAATATATAAACCTCAAATTATAGTATAACTCATATATTCAGCATTTTAGCATTTAACATTACAGGTATTAACATTTATTAACTAATACTTTAATAAAATACTACATGTAAATATTTGTCCAAATTGAATTAATTGTTACACTGCAGTATTAAATACTTTTTAAAACATAAAATAATGTATATTGAATTACAAATCCATAACAAATGGTTTATGCGTCATTTCCTTTCTATATCATTTATGGTTACGTCAGCAACCAGTGTGTAACGACTGGCTGAGCTCGTGCGCACTGCAATTGCAGGGCTCGCGGTTGTAAATGCTAATTGGTTAGCATTAATGTAGCGCTATCGCTTCTGGTTTACGTCAGTCTATGAGTAAACATATTAGTTAGCTCATGCCGAGACCTATCAAAACAATTATTTAGCTGATAATAGTTATTCATTACAAAAACATCGGATTTCTTGGTTTTTATTAAATAAAGTTCCATAAAAAAGCAGGTATAATATATTTATCTGGATAGATAACTGACCAGTTTCTAAACATGAACTGGGTCGGGGGCTGGCGGTAGGTCGACAATATACATATAACATAACAGCTACACAAAAAAGATTGTTTAAAAAAAAAACTTCTTGACTTTTCTTTTCCAACAGAAGCCGTTTTATGAAAAGTAGTGACACTAGAAAACAAAAGGTAATAAATAAACGGTATAAAAAGATGCAAATTTAACAAATAAATAAATAAATGAAGTTTTAGGTTTCTTTTTGTAAATATTAAAACTGTCACAGGATGTTCAGTTGACTATATTAATTCTGTATTTTACTAGATATCTGGATGTGCAAACATTTCATAGCTATTTACTATATACCATTCAGCCATAACATTATGACCACCTGTCTAATATTGTGTAGGTCCCCCCATTGCCACAATAACAGTGTTGCATTTTGTGTTCTGACACTTTTGTCTTCTAGCCATCACAGTTCGCCGCCTGTCAAAGTCACTCAGATCCTTATGCTTGCCCTATTTTTCTGCTTCCAAACCACATTAACTTCAGGAAAAAAGTTCACTTTCTGCCTAATATATCCCACCCACTTCCAGCCACCATTGTAATGAGAAGGTGTACCCACTGTGAGATGGGCTAAATTATAATGGCTAGACAACTGGGTCAGAGCAACTTCAAAACTGCAGCTCTTTTGGGATATTCACTACATATTGATATACCTAGTGATAATGATCACTAACAAAAGTGATCCAAGGAAGGTAAACCAGTGATCTGGCAGTGGATCATGGGTGGCCAAGACTCACTGATGCACATGGGGAGTAAAGGCTGGCCAGTGTGGTCTGATCCGATAAAAGTGCTACTGTAGCTCAAATTAAGGAAAATGTTAATGCTGGTTCCAGTAGTGCAGTACCTGAACAAATAGGACAGGACCTATTCAATAATAGGCAGATGGTCATAATGTTATGGATGATCATAACATATCTACAACTATGTCATGCTTGTTTGGCCTATTTTTGTTTTTTAGGAGTTTTTTGAAAAGAAAAGAATGCAAAACAGACATAATCTCCTGGTACCACCACCTGCATCACCTAAGAAAGTCAGTGCTGGCAGCATGGATTTGCTTACAATGTTTATTGTGAACCAGATCGCATTAAAGAAAGAATATGCTGGTAAATGAAGAGTGCACATTACTGAGAATATTTATATAATTTATTTTATTAAGGAAAATTTAAGATTAGGAAAACAATATTTTTTTTACATTTATTGTTGGACTGCCTGGTTAAAATAAGAAGTGCTCTAATTTGTATTTTAGGGAACACTAAAATAGCACATTTGCCTAAAACAAAAGGAATGAATAAATCTGTGGCTGGAAAGGCTTTAGAGCTGCCAATGAGTCCTTGTTCTCCATCACGTTTGAGCCTGGCAGAAAGTGAACCGCTTTTCAGGTACAGATCCTTCCATCTACAGCTTACAGTCACATAACCAACGACTAAGCTGAAACTTTTTATCAGTTTTAGTAGGGGGACAAAGAAATCTACTGTGTATTTAAAATGGAATAAAAAGTTTTCTAGCATCACTGGACAAGATACACTCTTTTGCAGACAGCTGGCCATCACTAACATTATCTCTCTCCCTACAACTCACGATCCCTTCACTGTAACTGAGATGTCCAAACTTGTTCCAGCATATACAGTCCTACTGTGCATTATGTGAACTCTATAAGGAAATTGTTTGGAGTGGAGCCCTCTAGTGGCCTGTGTGAAGCCCAGATCAATTTGGGGATAAAATACTCTATGGCTTTGTTTATATTACAAGCCACACTTTTCAATTAGATTTTTTGGTCAGTTTGCATTTGCATGTCATGAAAGTTCACATTCATAATTAAAAATAAGTGACTTTTATCTGACTCTAATGTGGACACACCTGTCCCCTGAAATGTCACGCGTACACACATCGATACATTTTTTGCTGGCACCATATGGGTTAAAACACATCATGAGTTTATTTGAGTATAAATGCAATTTTCCTAAAAAATATGCTTGGAGTTTTGCCCTGGAGAATGGCAAGCAGTGGAAGTTGAGGTCCAGAAGAAGGAAAAAAACCAGATGGTTCACTTTAGCTGTATTTGAAGCTGTTGCTCTAGCACTGCTAGCACCCCATGTAAGCACAGAGGCAAAAAGTCGCATGAAAGCCGATCTGATTCAAGTCACATGACCATAAGCCACTAATATGTATGTATCACAATCTTTATATATACTGTATACATATAATTATTTTATGCTGGTAACGTAAATGTACTCTATGTGTCCTCACCTAACATTAGTGCCTCATTTCAGTAATACTTTTGTCGCTGAGTGAACAGAGATCCATACAGATACGGTCCAAAATCTAATGAAAACACTTTTTAGGTTATTATATCATCAAAGTGGACTAAATTTTGCTTTTACTACATTCATTTTAAGAGGAAGAGACTTACCACTTAATGATACACATACACTTTATTTATAAAAACAAACCAGGTTGTACAGTACCAATTTGTTATTCCATATTTATAAATAGTAAATATCATACATTTCCTCTGTTGATTTTTCTCTTTATTGGTTGGCAAACCAACAAATTAAAAAATGTTTTTTGGCCTTTTTGCTCATCCTCGTGTCATTGTTTGTGCGCTTGCTGTTGTTCGTGCCTGCAATCCCTGCGATGTAAGAATGTTATTCTTTGCTTGTCAGTTACATTGACTCAAGAAAGCCAACCAATTTATTATGCTTTATAACAGTGGGAGTAATTTCGATATATAATTCTTATATGAAATTTGGGGTGGGTTGTACATGCCAGTTTTGATTATTATGAGATTCCAACCACTCAGCTCCAACTCACATGTTAATTATGCCTGTGCTTTGGCCATATGTTGTATGCAGAAAGTTAATATTAAAATGTCACACCCATAATGCTGTTACTGTTACTCTATTTACATTTTTTTTTAGTGACCAGTCACTGAGTTTGAAGAAAAAAAACCCCGGCCTCCTAGATGAATTCAAGTTTAAGACGGTGAGAGCTAATATAAAACAAGTTACTCTGGGAGGGCTTTATTACCATAGACCACCTTCATTATCCTTGGTTTCATGTTTAGTTTTCAGATATTTATATAACATATAAGTATTTTGTTAATGTAATTTTAACTTAAGCATATGGTAATGGTAATATACACCCTAAGCTGTCACTGGAAAGCAACCTGTCTGACAATAGCACTTCAGCCTGTCACGGGGTTCAGAGCAGTGTCGGTTCCTTTTCTTCAACCTCGCCATCCTTATCAGAGTCCTTCAAACTCAGGTCCAGACCAGCTGCACACATCGCCTCTTCACCACCAACAGAGTCACACTGCATAAACTATGCTCAGGTAAATCCTGACATATCAAGCCGTCAATTAAATGGAGATGCAAAGAAGCTTAAATGTCAGGCTCACTGTAGCTCACTCACTCAATTATTCACTTACATTGAAGAGACAGTAGATTCTCCACAAGGGGGAAGCAATTATTTAAGTAACCTTTGCATATGTCATTATTAAAAGAGAGAAAAGTGATATAAATATGTACCAGGGGATTGGATGAATTATTGCATTTTTGTTTTCATTAAGTGTGTGTGTATGAGATTAAAAGCCCCAAACACAAACCTTAAATTTAGTTTACTGTATATTCAGTACAATATGTTTCCAGTTTTACAAAAAGAAAAGAAATTATTTAGTAAGTAGAAGTATCCTATTGATAAAACCAAAATACTCCAAAATACCTAAAGCTAGCCAACTAAATCTTTTTAAACCCCTGCTAATGTATCACTAGGTAGTATAACTCAGTCAGAGAAAAGTGCTTAACATATCTCTATACATGAGCTCACACATCCCCACTGATTGGCGTCTGTCATTGTCTGTCATTGTGATTGAAAGGGAAGGGAGTGAATGTCCTTCCTCTCACCCAGAAAGCATGGCTAATTTTGCCTCCTTTGCTCTCAGCCATTTCTAAACCTGGATGACACTACAGATTTACTTCAGTCTTCAAACAGAAACCATGGATAGAGTTGTATATTTTTATTGGATCGTAGGCAATCCGCCCACTTCCATGTATTTTAGGGAGAACATGTGAAACAACATTCAAGTCATTTTTCTTATTTTTTAGGAAGGTGTGAAACTGAGAACAGGCAAAAAAAAAGGAAAGCATTGGGATATGTCTTTTATTGTACATTTATTTGTAAACTGATATTTACCAGTTTTTAAGACTACTTATGCAAAAAATGGTTTATGCTTGTTTTCCAGCCAATGGATATGTCTGAGTGTAATCCTTGGACTGTGCCTTTTCAAACAGAGGCCTCCCAGGCTGGCTTTGCAGATGGAGTCCAGTTTGTGAGCACCTTTCATAGGTGAGATGAACTTTAAACAAGATTAGTAGAATCCAGCAGTAGCAGCAAAATTGTCAGAGTCAATAGTTTTTGCATCTATAGAAGTAAAAAACACTGACACTTCTGTATTTCAGGATGAACCTGCAGAGTGCATAGGGATAAATCTGTGTGCCATTTTAAATTAATTTGATCGAACACTAAAATGCTTTGGGTCATTAAGATGATCCAAACCAGACATTAGGAAAGAAATTACATATGATTAATTTTTATTATGGGGAGTGTAAATTTTTTTCTTCTTTTTACGATATTGTTTCATTTTCAGGTTATTATCAATAGTGTTTTTTATTTATTTATGTAATGCTGCTACTTATACTGAGATAAAAGGTGTCTCCAATAATTGTTTGAAAATAGCAGAGAAAGCAGTGGGCCTTCCATCCAGTCAACTGAAAACCCATTTCATAATTTAGAGATGAATAGCCAAGAAGAAAGACCACCCTTTTTTGGACTTATCAATGGAGGTGAAGGTACATGACCTGTTTATCAGGAGTGTATTTGGTTTTGCCATGCCTGATATATGTTAAAAAACAAATATTTAACTTAAAAGAATAAAGGTTAACATTTTTTAAGATAGTGAAGAGTAATAGGCGGTAATATGTAATAGTAAAATGTATTGTTTAGGCATAAAAAAGACATGGGGCAAAAGGTTAAATAATCAGACCTCATGTAATAAGCTGAGTGAAGTCCACTTGTTTGAAAAGGGTCACATGATTTTAATTTAAATAGACCTGGGGCCTGGTATGTTCCTGGGAGAGCATATGTAAACAAATAGGATCATGATGACCAAGTTGCTATCAAAATAAGTCTATGAGAGAGTTCTGGGAAAGGATCAATCAGGGGTTAGCTATTAAAAATATTCCACACTGCTCATGATTCTGAGCACACCATCTGTACAATGAACCGTGGTTGTGATAGCATCATTTCAAGAAACAGCTTGGGCCTTCGGTTGCTTGTCTACTTAATGCCCTCTTACATGGTCATTGACATTTGGTGATTGGCTTTCTCTAGGCAGAATCAGATTTAATGGTATTCTCGGTTTCGGATGTATTTTTTATGATGATTCATCCCAATTTACACATATAAGCTATTTTGTGAGGCTTCATGACATACAATCCTGACTAAAGTTCATCTGCAGCTACTCTAACAATAAAATGTAGAAAAAACTAGTGTAAGGAGCATGCATATTTACACAATGCACTGTACACTAAAGGTGTATGCAGTGATTACAGTGGTGCACAACAGCACTGTAGATGGTGTCTTCAGATACTCAGGCATAGGCCATGCAACTTCTTCATCCAATTAAGTTATTGTGTAGTGTTCTAAAAAATATTAGTGACTAAGGTGTTTTAATATTAATAGGGTATGTGAATTTATTTTCTCTTCTACTGTCTATTGTAGACATTTCTGGTAAGAAAACAAAGCCCTGTTTTCAGACGGAGAACCCGGATGCCCCCACAAGATCTCAGTTAGTTGATTTATGAAATACAGTTATATTAAATAAAAAAAATACTTTATAATATATTTGTCTTTGTGACTTGTGCTTTTTTTTTTTTTACAGCAAAGACTGCAGTATCGATTTGTTATCTCAGGTAACAGTGCTGTTTATTTTAAGTCATTTACTTAAATTGATTTATATATGCTGCTTTATTTAATTCTCCCATAGGCCACTTCAGTATTTGAGCATATTAACTTACTGTATTGACAACTTGTTGCCTTTTAAGTATATGTCCAGTTTTTATGGCACTAGCTTGAAAGGCGTTTTTTTTTTAAATACTCTTGCTTGCTTATTTATTACTAGTAGACTACAAAATGTACAAACAAACAAACAAAAACAGAGCATCTTTGTTTACAGAGCCACTTAAATGTATCTGCAATTTGGTACCATATTCTTCAAGCTTATAATGTATTGCATTAGCTAAATTGTATATTTTTTGTTAAAGAGTGGTTCCTTTGAAGACTGATGTTTGATGTTTTCTTTTTATCCTTTTGTTTTAAAGCACGTGTCTAGATGTGCTGACTGCAGACCCTGTAAGTTTTATTCTTAAATCTTAAGCTTATTGTGCCTGGCTGACTTTTTAAAGATTCTAAGGAAGTTTGTTCTCACAGGCAGAGTACATAGAATTATTTCTGAGCATGTCTGTGAATCATCAGTAACCTGTTCTTGTGAAGAAGGCTGTGTCACCTCAGATGATGCAACAAACTCTGTTCCATCTCTCCAAAACATTTTAGTAAGTTGTTTCATGGTCCTTGATAGAATATAATTTTTAAAAAATCAATATTGAAGTGTAAAATAAATTTATTTGATGATATTCATGATTTAAATTGATATATATTCATGTATTTATACACCTGTTCGAGTTTATTTAGATTATTGAGTTCATTTATTGGTTTTGATTTTTATTATTTAAGTTTCCTTATTCTGAAAACAGTACCTCTGTATGTATGTTGTCATAGGAAAAAGGACACAAGCAAGATGGCGATTCTTACATGTGCCTGTCCCTTTCTAAGGACATTATGAGGACAAGTCAAAATTGTCCATCAGGGATGAGTGCTCCAACAAGAGTTCTGCCCTGCAACCAGTCAATGATGTGTAGGGAGAGTAAAGCCCATGGGATTACAAAAGCCTTGAAAAGGATCAATTATGAACGGGACTGTGAGAAAGATCAGTTTGTTCCCTCTTGTCTGCAGACTAATACAGAAAGTGGTAGAACACGTAAGAAAGCATCTCCTAGGGTACAAGACAAGGCAACGCAGACTGCAAGTTTTTGCGGTTTGATTACTCAAGATGCCTCTGTGCAGTGTTGTCTTTTGAAAGCACCTAAGATGGGTATCATCACTACGGCCACAGCTCACAATCACCACAGTAAGAGAGACAAAGCTCATGCCACTAGGAGGCAGACTTGTCACAGCAGTGAAAAACATGGTAGTAATCACTTTGCTCAGTCAGAAATCCATAAGGTGAAGAGAAACACCTCCTGGATGATGTCTAAAACAGAGCTTACAAAGCAAGGTCCGGAAATGTTCATAGGTCGTGAAGGTTTGAGCAAATCTGAGAACCAGGCAAGCATAAAAAAGCATTTAATACCGCCCTGCTTTCAGACAAATGCCCCAGGTATTAATAACTAACTCATTGCAACATGAAATCACAGGGTTTTTAAACTATTATTATGATTAGTTTGAAACCGATGTCGGTTATGCATGGCATTGTAAGTAATAGTGTATAATTTGTCAGTGAGCATATATATATATATATATATATATATATATATATGAAAGTCTGTAGACTGTAATAGAAATACTTTCCTTTTGTAGAGCTAAAGGAGAAGTTATCAGAGAACATGGTGTTGAGAGGAGAAAAGTGTGAAGGTCATGAGGAGGAGTGTGTGAATCAGAACCCCCCTGTGAACTCAGAGGAACATGACACTCCCTTTACTGCTGAAACAGGTGGAGACGGTGAATCTGAGGAGAAGGGAAAGCTTAAAGAAATCGCAGACATCTTGCTCATGCTGCAGCAGAAAAATAAGCATCCATAAAAATGTGAGACCGATGACTCAGCGCTGTTTTGTATTGTTGTGTTGAAAGTTAGCATCTGTTCTCAGATGGTTTATAGCTGTATGTGTCACATTGCCTTTCGTTTGGATGACTAAGTTACAGTACAGTACACTGGAGATAAATACTGAAAACCAAAAACTTACTTTAAACAGTGGACAACTTTTTATTGTTTAAATATTCAAATGTCATGAATATTTTTCATAGAATATAAATCTAGCAAAACATTTAGAGCAACAGTAATTAAATGAACACTATACACATATTTATATTCACTAGTTTTTTGTTGATCATAAAAACACAGTTTAATAATAATCATAATAATAATAATAATAGTAGTAGTAGTAGTAAAAGTACTCATTTTACATAGAAAACACCCACACTCCCACACCCACTATATAGATTCAATCTCTCTCCTCAAAGTAACACAATGACCTGTTGACTTTAAAGCGTTCTCAGTTCTCAAACACATACTCAAACACTTGGCACACTCTAAACGTCTGTTAAATAAAACTCTGTCACAAAGTCCTAATAAAGTCCTGGCCTTTAATATACTTTCCTGAAGCAGTCTCTCCTTCACTGCAATAATCAGAACTGTTATGAGCATCCCTGCTCTATAGAGTGCTTCTCCGTTTCGGAGACTTGGCATACTTCAAACATGAAAACACAGTTAAGTTACCTGTTTGTGCTAACAGTAAACAAACACACAATACATACTCAACAGTAATAGCATTTAAATGAGCTTGTGTTAGGTTTGCTTGATATTGGTGCTTTTACAAAACCCATCAACTGCTTTGTTGCACATATAGGCACAATATGTCTGCTTGGCACTTTTCTATGTGTACCAAACTACCAAGGTGTATACTCACAAGCAGTACAATATAAACAAAACATCGGATATTACACTACTTGTCAAAACAGTTTCCACTTTGTTACATGGATGAGAGTTATGAGATGCAAAGCCATTTGTACACAAGGCTGTGAAGGAAGACTAAATGAAACTGAGCCAAATCATCTGAGAAGTACAGATATAAAAAAAAAAAACAGATTAAAAAGGAGATAAAACACTATGAAGGAAGTGAAGTAGTTTTGGTTCATCTCAAAAAGACTACCTTTTGAACAAATCACTTCCAATGCTCTCAGCTCCAATTACAGGAAACAACAGAAGACATAATCCAGGTTACACCCCATGTGTGATATGCTACTGAATTCAAAAATTTTAATTTTGCCAGAATCATGCTAAAAATGTTCACAGAAATTAAACTGAACATTGTGATGAGAACAAGTTCCCAATTCCAAAGCCTAGCATCTTTACAAAAACGCAAGACTAAAATAGTTGACTGACTATTGTTCTGTACACACACCTCATTTTACTGCAGAGCACAAAAAACTGTTGTGTAACATCTTTCAGCATACTTTGAGCACTGCTGCATTAATTCGTAGTATACCATAACTTAGACACTTTAAATTCTCAGATATCTCACAATAGCAGGCATATGGTTGTATGTTTGGATATGTTTGTTCCATTATCCTTTAAAGTGACGTGCTGTATTTGTAAGATGCAGCCTGACTGCTACAGATGCAGCTGGTTTCATGGTGGGATGAAGCTAAAAAGGGATTCCTTCCTACTCTCTTCATAAGCCATGTGCAGAGCTGAGAGAGGATCTACTGGGCGTTCTTAGAACTTTCACCTGAGGTTTATTCCACGTCTGAACCATCATTGTCTGACAGGTGGTAATTTGATCCTTTAACCCGGATGTACTCCACTTGCCGGCCCTCATCTGAGTCCGAAGCGCCACAGGAGCACAGTCGACTTTCGAACAACGACTCGATCTCCTCTAGCCGGCGGCCTTTCGTCTCAGGGAGACATCCGTAAACAAAGAAAAAGCCCAGCACAGCAAGACTTGAGTACAGAAAAAATGCACCTGGAAAAAAACAGAGAGATCTCACTCAAAGCTGAGAAACAAGAATGATAAGTCAGAAATACTGAGGGACATTTCTTATTATTTAATAATATCTTCTTTTAGGGCCAAAATAAATATCAGCTTTTGGTATCTAATAAACAATACAGAAATCACAACAACATCTGAATTTTAGTTAAGAAAAATGAATTTGTAAAACCTAAACTAAAATCTCAGAGGTGATGAATCAAAACATGGACAATATTTCATCAAGAGACCTGTCACCTGATGTAGATGGTGTCTGATTATTTTTCTTAATTTTAAGTGAAGGTTAATTAAAGTTATTAACAGACACATAGACTTGGGCTCTGGTGGCCTATTTTTCAGATTTTTAATAATAATTGTACCATAGTAGGTAAGGTATTGGGCTATGTGTAGAAAGGTCAGGGACACCAGCACGTTGAAGGTCCAGTTCACTCCAGCTGAGCAGGCATTGCCTGTGCTTCTGGCCCACAGTGGATAAATCTCTGAGTTAATGGTCCATGGCATTGGGCCCAGACCTGAAAGACATGCTTTTTTTTAAAGATCTAACAAAAAATCTATAAAAATACATTTAGCTAAACAACCAAAATTAAATAAAGGGCAACTCATTGGATGGAAAATAAAGCAAGTTATCTAAATACACATTTAAATTTTAATTAATTCAAAATGTTTCATTAGTGGTTTAAATCAACTACTTTTACCCCGAGACTGCTTACCTGGAGCAAAGAAAGCCAAGTAAAGAACAAGACCCAGGAGAACTAGCCAAGAGTAAGAGGTTGGGCAAAAATTATAAGCCCAAAAACTGTGATTTGGAGATTGTGTTGAGTTAGAGCACCTGCAACACAGTTAAAAGTGACAGTTAACCATAAGGCAGTGTCACACTTTATCTGACAGAAAAGGGAAAATGAGTCACATTTTGCTTAAAATGAAAGGGATGTGTGACATCAAGTATCATCTAATGTCACTGTAGCGTGCTGCTGTGCTTTAGTGCAGAATCTCAACATGCAAAGGCAAACTCGGGCTTACACGCTCAGATGCTGATTATGACTCACCTGCCCCACGCTGCTTTCTCTGTGGAGGCCTGATTGACTGGCACGCAGGAGGAAGCGAACACAGCAGTACTGTTCTGCTGGTAGCAAAAACCGCAGCCTGGATCCAGCATACATAGTTCACATGACCTGGAGCAAAAGTAAAGACAAACAAGTCTGTGCTTCTAGGGAGTACAGAATCTCAGAACTGGATATTGTGAAAATAAAAGTGCAATGTCTTTCTTTTTTTACTTAACACTTTATTTCAAGGAATTATAATGCTTTTTTTTTTTTTTTTAACTTTTCCGAAGTTTTCAACATCTTCATATGAGTTCCACAAAGGTCAGCGAAAACAACAATTAGAGACTATAGTACTATATTAGTACTGTACACATCAAAACTAGCAAACTGACGTAATGGACAGTAATGTTTTTCTCCAGTTTTGTTGAGTGCTATAACAAATTTAAAACCCCTTTAAATATAAATCTTACTTGAAATATGAAATTCTGATTAAAAATCAGTTGTAAGTATGAAGCATCTAAAATATATTAAAAAAAACCCCATCTTTCTGGACACATAAAGGAGACAGAGCAGTGGGTAGACTGGACAACAATGAAAAAGCATGAATGCCCAGATTGGCTTGTTTTTTTGCAACAGCAAACCATTCAGCCTCCATTACAGCATAATGATCCAGTGTTGTTTCATCAGCTCGGTGGTATGAGAGTAAATTGGGACAGAGAGAGCAGTCTCTCTCTCTCTCTTCCTTTCTCTCTTTCTCTCTCATGGCTTCGGTTTGCAGGGCCACATGCTGTGGAAGCCCTATTACCACAGCATTAGGAGACCAAAGGAAGCACAGTGGCCATGTTTGATCCTAACTATGCAGAGGAAAGTCCATTACTACAGCACTTCACAGCCCTCACAGATTCAAGGGTAAGTTCAGCATCAAGGTTTTAATGGATGGTTAATGGATGATTTAGGGAAATATAACAAATTTCGAAAGTGCCGTGTCAGGAGTTGTTAACTTGTGCACCCATCCATCCATTCATTCTTTCATTAATTCATTTATTTATTAGACGTAAATAATTCATAAACCATAATCTGGCACTAGACTAGCCCATTTCAGCCAGCAATCTCTGTGCAGCACCAGCACACCTGATGCCACTTGTCAGCTAATCAACCCTTGATTAAATGATTCACTTGTGTTGTCAGGAGATTAATGGAAATCCATGCAATAAGAACATTTGTTTGTAATCAGAGTGAATTTGAGAAGGCAATTAATTATTTCCTTTTTGGTAATTTGCACGATATAAGTGACAAGTCATTATATTCCAGACAAATTAAAATGTGAACTTTTAACTGAACCTGGCTTCACTTCCTACAGCAGCGGTATTCAACTAAAGTACACTACTGTGCAAAAATCCTAGACACTGTGTTATCGTTAGTACATATCACTATAAAGTAATAATAGTACTATATTACTATTAGTAGCAACAGAGTTTTCATTTTTTACAAGCATTTACAAGCGTTTTTACAGCAATTTTGACTTGTATATTTTATTACTCTCTAGCCCTCTTCGTAGAAGTTTCTATGTTAGTTTTTTTGTTTGTTTTCATCTAATAACTGGTCTGTAATTTAATATGTTGCTTCCTTTACAGGCATGCAAATCTCCTCTATCCCAGGAGACTTAGAGCACGAGGTGGGGAACACCCTGGACGGGGTGCCAATCCATCATAGGACACACTCACACGCTTCTTCACAAGCTACAGGCAATTTGGGAACGCCAATTATCCTAACCTGCATGTCTTTGGACAGTGGGAAGAAACTGGAATACCCGTAGAAACCCACCAAGCACAGGGAGAACATGCAAACTCCATGCACACAGGTGGGAATTAAAATAATGATATTTATTTCTTAACATTTTCAGGTATATTTGGAAACAGTAAATGATTATGTACATAATAACAGACATGATAAAAATACTGTACATAACATTTGTACTAAAGATAAAATTGTGCCTAAGACTTTTGCACATTACGGTAAATAGTCTAAAAGTCCAGTTACATCTAATTGTATAGATAATTTGACATGTATCAGTTTTTTTCTGTAGTGGTGCTTTATGTTACTACCGCAAATGGACACACCCAGGACGTACTATACTCACAGATATGTGGAGCAGCTGGTGTTGGCAAGAGCGTGGTCAGCATGGTGGAGGGTGACAGGGGGAGTGTGCTGAGCAGAGAGCAGGAACCCAACAGCTAGGAGACACAGACTCAGGCAAGTCCCTGCACAGAGAGAAGGAACGATAGAAAGGAATGCATTGCGGAGATATTATTCTCACTTCATTAAATAAAACAGTGTCAGATGCACCCTTTTAATATGGATTTTATAAAGGGGCTTCCATATACAGTATGACCTTGTTAATGTTACATATGTTTATGAAAGAACTAAATCACTTACATAACATAAACGGTGTCTGCATCAAATACTGTAAATGCTCATGAAAACCGTCTCTTATTCTTAGTTCGATTATAACAGTCATTCGATTCACTGTGGCTTTGAACTCAAGGCATTCAATTTACACAAAGATGATCCTGAACATTTTCTTTGCTGCAAACAGTCATTCTTTCTCATCACTCTTAGTCTCCTAGCTAGTCACCAATGACTCCTGTTTCCACAGTTACTTGGCTATGTTTCATATTTTTAACTATTACATAGTCTCTAGTCATAAATACGGCAAAAAGACGAAAGGGCTGAGATGCTGTGTGCACTCACCGACAATGCTGCCAAGAGTCAGTTTCCGTCTTCCTACCCTTTCTACCATCCACACACCCAGCAGTGTGAACAGAAAGTTAGTAAAGGTGGTCAGTGAGGACAACCAGATTGCCAGCTTATCATCCTGCACTCCGGACATCTGCAAAATGGTGGCACTGTAGTACCTGCAGGAAGGGGAAAAGTTCTGAGGAGGGGACATTCTAAACAGAATACTATCTTAGTTATATATTCTGTAATTGACATTTTTTACTGATTGTTTATGGACTTGTATTTGAGAATTGAATGAGTTTTTGTTTTCACCTGGACCACTTTTTCACTGTTATGAACTAGCATTTGACTTGTGTGTTTCAAATTATAAATCCTTGCAATTGTCATGAATGCTTTGTATGACTCCACCTTTAAGTGACTCAACATGCAATCTTTACATTCATGCAATCATGTGGTAGCAGACACTTGGTAGTTAAAGATGAAGAAAACATATAATATTGGCTGACAGGAGTGGACCCTGACCTGGTCAACTGCCATTGTATCCCATCTGTCTCAAGGTTCAATGTACTGAAAATACAATGCAATGTGGCCAAAAATAAATAAAGAAATGAATAAAGAAATAAAGTCACCATCTGGATTTAACTAAAGCAAATAGTTAAAAGTCTTCCATTGGAGAATTACTGAAGTGATTAATATGGCAACAAGTTATTGAACCCTAACTGATGCAGTGAGAAGCTTCTGTTTTCTTAAACAACCGTATCAGAAGACACATCCTGTGGTTTTGACAACGATGTTACTCTGTTTCGGAAGAGACAAATTATTGGCCTGCATCAAGCATAGAAAACAACGAAGGAGATTAAAACTACTAAAATTGGGTTAAGAACTGTAAAACGCGTTATTAAAGCCTAGAAGGATAGTGGTGGACCATCATCTTCGAGGAAAAATATGGCTAGAAAAACATCCTGAATGAGTGTGATGGGAGAGCACTTAAACCCTTAGTGAAATCGAAACGTAAAAAAAAAAGAAGCTGAGCTTAATAGTAAAATAGGAGCATTTTACCACTTACAACGCGAAGAGAACTCAAGGGATCGAGACTTCAAAAAAACACTTATCAGTGAGGCTCATCACGAAAAAAAAGCGAAGTAAAATGAAGTAAAAAATGTAATTCTTTAATCATAAAGAATAGACTGTGGAGCATTGGAAAAAAAGTTCTGTGGCCTGATGAGTTCAGATTTTCCCTGTTCCAGAGTGATGCATTAGGGAGGAAGAGAGGCAGAGAAAGTGTTGCACCCATCATGCCTAGTGCCTACTCTACAAGCCTGTGGGGGCTTTGTTATAATCTGGGCTCACTTCCATTGGTCAGGTCCAGCTGAATCATTGTCCTATGTTTTAGTGACCACAGAGTCCAGACCCTAACCCCACTGAGAATCTCTGAGATGTGTTGGAGAAGCCTTAAAGCAGCAGTCCAACATGTCCATCATCAATGTGAGTCTGGACTAAAATGAACGTTGTGACATTGCATAAGCTTATTGAAACCATGCCATGGCCCAATGAAATATTGGAGTGTGTGACTTTTTTTGACTGGGCAGTGTATTTTTCTACAGAACACAGAGGTAAAGAGTGGTTATACAGTATGAGCTCCTGATAGCTGGAACCAGTCTGGCCATTTACCTCTGACCTCCCTTATCAATGCCCACATCTCTGCCCACGTAAGTGCCATTTACTAAAAGCATTGAATTTTCATACTATTCTGCATAAAGTCTAGAGACTGTTGTGTCTGAAAATCCCAGGAAATCAACACCTTCTAAAATACCCAAACCAGCCCATCTGGCACCAACAGCAATGCCATAGTCAAAACCTTTTTTATTTTTTATTTCCATTCGGATGTTTGATGTGAACATTAACTGAAGCTTTTTACCTATATCTGTGTAATCGTATACACTGCCCTGCTAACAAATGATTTACTTAATGTATAATTACACTAATGACCCATTATAAATGTGTTGAACAGTTAGGTTAAAAAAACTATAGGTATGTAAAGCAGTGAGTAAACACCGTTAAAACCTACAGTAATATTGTGTAGTTCCTGTTTCATATAGCTCTAATAAGATTTATCAGCCCATGCCAACTTCTCCCATTGCTCTGTTTCCGATAGTCATATGTTCACCTTGCCTAATCTTTTCTGAGGAATGGGATCAACATGGACAGTTGGACTGGTCTGTGGCTTAACCTGCCCCATAAGCAGCAAGCTGAGACGCTCTGTGTGTCCAGGAACCTTTCTAATATAGTCAGCATTTTGTGCTTCAAAAGCTCTTCTCTGTGCCTGGGGCTGTTGGGTTAGCCTTATCTGCATGGATGCATGATCCATGGCCCTGTCAATGGTTCACCGGTTCTCCTTCCTTAGATCACTTTTGATTGGTACTGGTTTGTAATCTACATACTGGGAAGATCCCACAAGAGCTGCTGTTTTGGAGATGCTCTACCCTGTCGTCTAGCATCACAATTTCATGCTCACATCCTTCTGTTTGCTCATTTTTCCTGCTTTTAAAACATCAACTTCAAGAATCAACTGTTCACTTTTTGCCTAATTTATCCCACTCCTTAATAGGTGCCACTGTAATGAAATAATCAATGTTATTCTCTTCACCGCACAGAAGATTTAATGTTCTTGCTCATCAGTGTAGTCTGTCTAACAGATGAGGAACAAAAGCACTTTTTAATGACTGTTTGTCCTCAGTGGTGTTTCCCCATTTTCCAAATCAATCAAAGACACTTGCCCCATAAACATTAAATTAAAGTGTTCACTTCATATTGGGCATGCACACTAAACTGATTACGCTTCAAAACTCACAGCATATTAACCCTCCATTGGAGACAGACAGAAAGACTATTTGATGCTCTTGCTAACAAGCTGCTACTACAGCAAGTGCCACACACGCAAACAAACACACAAATACATTCTTATTTTTCCTTATTCCAAGGCGTTCTTACAAGTATGAGATACTCATGCTGAAATACTATAAGGGATATTACTAGTATTGTGGTCTAATCTAATTTTCAGCATTAATATACAAAGGTTACAGGTGCTTAATAAATACTCAGCAATTTCTTTAAAAGTAAATTTTAAGATGTGAAAGATAAATTAAACCCCAACCCCAAACACATATGTTACATTTGCAAACCGCATAAAGGTTCTGTGTCCAGTTTTTTGAGCTGTATTCAAAATTGACAATCCATGCTCAACACTAACATGGAAAAGAATGGTTATTTTCAGGTTGTCTCATTTTAGATGATTAAAACTGTCTGCAGAAAGGATATGCCTTAGAGGTTGTCAGATTTTCTGAGTGGCCAGGACAAAGATTTTTAACAGTGTCTAGACCACCACAATACAAGCACTTGTTTTTAAGCCCTTGTTTTTTTTAAACCCTTAAATATAAAAAGCAAACCGTGATTTTCTTCGCTGTAATACAATTTAACACAAAAGTCAGACACATAGACCCTGTTATAATTCTCACATGATTCACTGAACATTTGGTTTAACTTAATCATCCTCATTATTTGGCAGATTATAAAACAACTTATTCAAGGACATGTACTCATTTTTCATGCACCAGCAGTTTTTGTTTAATAAAGCAGATTTATTAGATTAAAAATTTAAAAGATTTTTCAAAAAGAATTGTTGTGTTTGTACGATATAGTGTAGACTGTTTTGTTATATTTTTAATTTGCTATTTCAGGGTCATAAAAAAAACTATAGGCAATATAGTTAATAAATATATTGCCTATTGTTTTATTCATTTATTTCACTCTCCCATAAACAATTGTATTAGTGCTGTTTGCTCTCATCCATTAAATGTCATCCATGTTAAATAAACATTTAATATTTAATTAATTAATTGTATTATACAGTATATGTGCAGTATATATTTAATATTGGCCATATGTCTTTCTATAGTTCTGAAATGAATTAAAACGATGGCTTTCTTTTCCAAACACTTCTGTAACAATTGCTTATAGCAGATTTGCAAATAAAGAAATAACAGATTCTGTGTCCGTTTTTTTCACAAAGCTCTGTATTCAGAATTGACCATTCATTGACCATATACTGACACAGGGAAAGTTTCTTATATTTAGGAGTGGTTTACACATGTACTTAAGTTCATTTTCGTGTCGTCTATTTTTAGATGATTAAAACTATCTACATATACAGTAGATTATGCCATGAAGGATTGTCAGATTTTCTTGGGAGCCGAGACAGAGCTGTCTAGACCACCACAATACAAGCAATTAAGCAGCCACAATTAATACAAAAAAAAACCTTGGACAGGTAACCTTGTAAACTGAGATTTTTTTTTTACTGTATTACAGTTTAACACAAAAGCCAGAGAAAGAAAAAAGTAAAGAAATAAAGAAATGTCTAACTGAAATTAGGCACATTACCAACATACTGCAGCATGAATTCACTTTGTTGTAATTCTCACATGAACATTTGGTTTAACTTAATAGTATCGTCCTCATAAATTGGCAGATTATTTAATAACACCTTATTCAACTACAAGTATTAATTTTTTTTCGCACCAGCAGTCCATGATTTTATATAGTCACAAGATGCAATGAAATAAATCCGGGTCATAAAATTGTTTTATTACTTTTACTTTACACAATCTTTGGTTATTGAAAAAAAAAAAAAAAACCACATCACCCACATCATTGTTTTCTTAATTCCCATAAAAATGTATCAGTGCTATTTTCTCTAATGTCGTCTAAATGCCATATAATGTCAATATAATATCATATCCATGTTAAATGAACATTTAATATTCAATAAATAAATTAACTGCATGATCTTTACAGTGTATATTTAATATGAGCATATGAGTATATCATTCCATAGTTCTGGAGTGTATTTATGGGCCTAATCAGACATTTTACCAGGATGTATTGTAATTATACCTACACTGGTCACTTCTTTAGGTACACTATTGCTGATTACATGAATATCTGAATTAAATGGCTCAACTCAATGCATTTGAGCATGGTCCAGACAATCTGCGAAAGTTCAAACTGAGCATCAGAAAGGGTGGAAAAAGGTGATTTAAGTAACTTTGAACCTGGCATTTTTATTAGTGCCAGATGGGCTGGTTTGAGTATTTCTGAAACTGCAGATCTACTAGGCTTTTCACACACAATCTCAAGGGTTTACAGAGAATGGCCTGAGAGAAAATATCCAGTGAGTGGACTTCCTCTAGAAAAAAATGCTTTGTTCATGCCAGAGGTCAGAGAAAAATGGCCATACTGATACGAGCAAACAATTAATAAATAAATAATGTACCAAAGCCAAAAAGTCCCTTTTTGCTCCTTCAATAAGCAATAAGAAATATATTTTGTTTTGTGTTTGACAAAAAAAAAATAAAAATTAAAAATGAAGAACAAACACTGTATCTAGCACTGTCTGACAAATTACAGAGTGTGCTTCACAGCTACATTTTGTGTTGCTCAGCATGGGATATGGGACTGCTATTCATAAATATACAGCATTGTTTTGTTAATTACATATTACAGTAACTGAAACATACCAATTTTGTTGGTCTTGGCATGTTGGTTTTGGTCAATTCTTCAAAGATTGAGGAAAAAAGGAGCAGAGAATGAAAATGAGGTCACGGATCACTAGACATGCGAGTAAGTACTAAACTAATTATAACAGTATGAAATAGTTCTATTTTAACTTATCAGAATGTCTAAAGCAAAGTAAATCTTATATACTCTCCTAAGGATAGATTTTACATCATTCTTTGTTACTAAACCCCCAACAATCCTGCAATGCAGTACCTTAATGCTGTTTTTTTAGACATAACTGTAACATGTCAAGGATGCAGACTGAAATTAACACTAAAATCCATACAGTTTTATTACAGTCATGATCTTAAAAAGCACAGAAAAGAAGTAACTGTGTTTACAAGTTACAAGCAATTTAAAACAAAAGTTGTCTGATTTGAACCTCCCCCATAGTGAAGCTCTGATTCAGAGAACAGTGGCTTTAAATACACAGTGGTGTCTGCGTTTCCTCTCAAGCTCCATGCTGTGTGTCGTAAATGGAGAATAAGCTTGATTATGTGAGAAACCATAGTTTAGACACGCTTGCACTTTAAGATGCTCATGCTGCTGCTGTTAAATTATCGGGAAACAGCAGCCTCGAGCAAACGCCTCAGGTTCCATACTCTATGATTAACGGACCAAATGAAGGAGTGAGAAATGTGGTAGTGGCTCACTGAGTATGACTTATGTATAAGTTGTTTAACAACTTATACATAAGTTGTTAGTATGCACAAGATATAGTATGCCAGTGCAAATACTGTACGTGCAGTTAGCAGATAAAGTGGCACCAGAATGGACCAGCAAATTGTTATTGTAATGATCCTTACTTCACTTACGTCATTGCTTAACACTTAAAACTTAGCACGAATTAATTAGTGTTTTAGGGGGTATTTTGAGCTACTGCATTTGCATTATTTTGCATGTTTTAATGATTATATGAAGGCTTAGAGATGTGCAATATATAGTGTCTTATACCCTTTTTTCAACTTAGTTACATAATGAAATACATTTTATTTCATTTTAACCAACCGCAAAGCATGACTGAGTAAAAACCATCAAGGATTTTTTTAATTAAAAAAATAATAATTTTTGTCCAACACACACTTATTAACAGATGGAATTTATAAAAACACTTATTCTTAATCAAGTACTACTGAACATTTTAATCAGAACAATAACAAAACAAAAATTTTCCAATTTAAAAAATCTTTATGATTAGACTTTTTGAAATATTGTCACACACCTTATTTACAGATTACAGTTACAAACACTTTTATTCTTAAATTAATTGTCCCTCCCCACACACACACACACCTTATTTACCTTATTAAATCTTATTTACACCGAAACAGAGAAGTAAACTCTAATCAAAACGCATGGTTTACGCATGAGTGTCACATAAGCAACGAATTACAACCTGTATTTATGTTTTTTTATTACCAAATAAATTGATTAATTCATTAATAAAAACGAATAATAATAATTTTCTAAGAAGTAAGATATAATCCATTGTAAAATATAGACAGGCAGTGTGCATGAACTGAACAAAACAAATTAGAATGAACTTTAGCAGAATTTTATCAATGTATGTTAATATGTTATATATATATGATAGTATGTTTAAATAGATACAATAACGTTATCATTACTTGCCATTTAATAGGTGATGGTGCTATTGATTGCTAGAATATTACTTGTGATAAATCTTTAATTTCTTTTTAAAGAATAAACAATATCACACTTGCAGGAATAGTAGGGTTAAAACCTTACATGATGTTAAGGCCACCAATACAATATTTAGATTCATTTAAGAAATTACTGATAACCAATAACATTAAAACCACTGACACGTGAAATAAGTAACATTGTTTATCTCATTATAGTGACACTGGTCAAGGGGAGGGATATATGAGTCTGCAATTTGTTCTTTTGTTAGAAGCAATGGAAACGGTATAAAGAACTGAGGAACTTTGACAAATTTGGAAAGCCTTGATGATTTTGCCAGAGCTTGGCCAAAAAGCAGAGATTTTAGGATATTTCTGGGATGCAGTGGATTCTACCTACAAAAAGAAGTCCAAGAAGAACAGACACTCAATAGGGGTAAGATCAGGACTCGATAACCCTGTTATTCAGTACATTCAGGTCATCAGCTGACTTCACATAACATTGCCATTAATCACAATACTTTTATTTACAAAATATTCTCTAAATTTCTTTGAAAAAAGTCATCTCTCCAACTCATGAATTATCACATCTGATGTTATGCATATAACTGCAATACTAATATATCTATTATTCACTTTTTGACAAAAATGTAAGAACTAAGTCCTAGTTAATAAATACCTATACTAAATATTTTCTAAAAACAATCTAAAGGTGTTAATTTCCCCGTATATGAAAACATTTGTCATAGCCTGTAGATTATTACTACTATTATTATTATTATTACTATAAATGATATGAAAACAGTGTGAGATTTTGACATATCCTAAAATAACATATGCATGATAATAACATAATAATATATGAATTAAAATATTTTTAGTTTAAATAACAACTTTAAACTGTACTATTCACAACTTGCAGTCCAGGGCTTCCATTGACTGCCACCACAGAGAACTAAACACCATGAATAAATTGGAAACTGTTGGTTTACAAGATATCCTGCTGTGAGGATTGTTTTATACTGAAGAAGAATAAGCATCTTTAAATCACTAGCCAGAATGCGACCCTCGCTCCAGTTGCTTCAATTAGTGCAGCTGTTTATACTGCCTCTGGGAGGAGAGGGCTCAGCTGTACGTCTGAAGGGACCACTCGCTGCTGCATGATGTATTGCCATGCTGAAGTGTACTTATTTCTTTACGTTCTGAATCCAATTTCTAATTATTTTGAACTGTTTAATGTGGATTTTAGGTCATAATAAGGACATTACTATTCAACTGATATTAAATTAATGCTCTAATCCAAGGAAATTAATTTTCTGTACACAAGTTTAAGACCGTAAATTTAAGCCTGATTATACTGAATTGCTGATTATATTGAATTCTTAGCTTTGATTAGTCAGGCGTGGATTGATTTTTGATCATAGTAGCTCAAATAGTAGTCAAGCTGCAGGCAAATCACAGGCTTAGTTCCTTCTTATATGTTAATGTTTCTATGGCAACAAGGTACCTGGTATGGAGGACCGGGTTACATAAATATATTATAAATAAGTGTGTACTTGTTGATATAGTAAAATATTCAAAACAAAGGGCTTTGTAAATTAAATATTAACAGAAAAACATAAGGCATGAACACAGCATAAAAAAGACTGTCCCCTACATTGTACAGGATTTCCTTCACAACTACAGGATGTTATTGGGGACGTTCTGAAGTATGAATGCAAAGTTTCAGAGAATGCTCTGCAAACATTTTATTTAGGACCAAAAACATGTGAAGTGAGTGCTCCGTGTTGTGGTATTACTATATCCCCCCTTTTTTTGTGGATGGCTGGAGTTACCCCCTAGGACACGAACTCACGTTTTCAGATTATTGAGGTTACTGTTACTCATTTGTAAACAGAGGATTAATCACTAGTGTTTTAATTAATAAAATGTGTAGCTTCCCTGCAGGTTATATTTATGTAAGATTTGGAACATTACACTGGAACCAAACTATGACCTTCCATGAACCTCTGTAGTCAAACTAGGGACCGTGGAGGCCAATGGTGATCATTGTATTTTTTCCTATTGGTACAACCGTGGTAGGTCCACTAATCACGATCAGACGCATGCCCACACACTACGGGACATTTGGAATCGCCAATTAGCCAAATATGGATGTCTTTGGACTGTGGGAGGAAACCAGAAGAAACCCATCAAGCACAAGTAGAACATGAAAACACAATGCAAACACAATGCACACAAACCCGGGAATCGAACCTGGGACCTGAAGGTGCAAGGTGACACTGCTAACCACTAATCCACCATGCTGCCTTAGTGAACATCAGAAAGGTCCTAATAAGGTGCCACACAAAGAACTTTCACATGAAGACCAAATGTGATCAACATAAAATGCCCCGAAACATTCAGGAGACATCCCAGTTGCTGGAAAGTGCTTTTATTAAAAAAATAAATATATACGTAATTGTGAGCGACAAAACACTTTGTGCTGTCATGTTATATCTGCCTGAAGCAGTATCACATCACCTCTTTGTATTTGATCATATTTTAAATAAGAGCATGTGACAAAGTGTTTTTATTCTTTACATACTAAAAATAAAAATTCCGCACTTTATTACAAATGCATCTAAATATATAAGTCTATCAACTTTTGTTTAGGCTTGGGTAGGTACACAAGTGTATTTTTATATATCTTACAATTTTTGTGTTTTTGTATTTTACAATTGTTGTGGATAGATTAACATTGCACATTACACAAGCACAAATGCCCCTACCTTAATCCTTGATTTGGGAACTATAAGTAATGACCGGACTAGAGAGCCTGTGTTAGATCTTATGGCCGTAAGAGGTCAGGAATATATGATGCCACTTGATTCAAATATTGTAGGCCATTAACAAGACCCTTACATTCCTAAACTAAACTGGCGGCCAGTGCAGGGATGTTAGGACAGGAGTTACGTAACTTATGAGTTACAGTTAAATTATGTACATCAGCATGTTAAACCAGCTGGAAATAGACAAGAGAGGCCTGGCCAAGACCTTCATAAAGGGCATTACAGTAATCAAGTCAGCTATAATAAAAGCATGTATAGTGTTTGGCAGAAGCACAAGTATTGGGCTCTTTAAACTGCTTTTTGAGCAGGCATACGGTGGCAACTTCGTCAAACTGAAAAAAAGACAAGTGGCACTGAAAAGGGCACAGATGCAGCAGAAAGTGATTCTTTTTATGAGTGAGAGAGTTACAGTTCTGATTTATTTCACAAAGCAGATAAAAGATAGAGAAGAAGCTGGCATATTTAAGTTTAAGTTGTAATTTCGTTGCAGCTTCCAGACCTATAAAAAAAATCATGAGTACTCCAGCTCTAGAGAGTCTGAAGTTAAAAAGGCGGACAGAAAAAGTGAAAGAAAATTGCACTGCAGGCTTAAAAGCCCTGGATTGGTTACTGAGGGTCAGACTGCAATGAACAGTACCAAGAACCTGTGGTGACGCTTGTCAAATCTCTTTGAGGGGAATCAAAAAGTCTCAGTCTAATTGGCTCCGTCTCTGTCAGAGGCCCAGAAGAACATGCCTGAAAGCTACTGGTTGATGAAGAAATGTGAAGGGTGAAAGAGGAATACATTAGGACAGAGCCTTCAGCTTCACAGTGGGTAAATGAAGCCATCTCCCTTCAGCAGAGCGGGTAAAGGGAGTTTAGTGCAAACAACCTTCTCATTTATTTCTTTTTTTAAAAACTTTTTTTCCTTTATGTTCAAAAATATTATGAGGATTGATGCCTCCATATAAGTTTGAATTTGTATTTGAAAATGGAAATAAACTACAGACTTAGTACAAAGCTATTGGCATGGTAGCTACCTTGGGAAATATGCTATCAGTGTACTAAAATTGCAGTGAATTTTTAAAACCAATTAAAATACACACTGTGCAAAAGTCTTTAGGCGCATGGAAATTAGCGCTATGGAGGAAGCATGCCTTAAAAAAGTAATTAATTAATGAAACAAACTTGGTGTTTGGTTCGATATTGCTTTGAGAATACTTAAGACTTAAGAAGAAGGCTTGATTTGTGGAGTTTTATAGGGAAATTAGCTATTACATTTTGTAGAGCAGTACTTTGACTGTTTGACCATTTTTTTTTTTTGCATGCAAAATCCAAAATTTTTTTTTGTCTGAAATGAGGTTGCTTATATAATATGCTGCTTACTTCTCTGGCATACAAATATTTTTCATTAAGATTTAATTATGTGTTGAATTACTAATGTTTTTTTAAATAAGAAATGTTATTGTACTTATTTCATAATACAGTTATAAAATAATAATAAAAAAAATCATAGGAAAGTGAAAAAAAACAGGGTGCCTACTGTAATTACTGTATATTTTGTGCATAAAAGTATACTGATGGCTAAATATTATATAAAAAATGAGGGTAGTTTTCATAAATGTACATAATGATTTGAAGGACATTACACACATACAGTACACACACATACACACACACACACACACGAGACAAATGAGAAAGCTTAAAAAATAAAAAACACACATCCTTACAAACTCACTCCTGTATAATTGTTTAAATATGATGTATGACAAGTAACTTTATACTGAAAAAAGCGGTGTTAAAAAAAATGGCGATCTTTCCACCTTTAAATTGGACCTAACACTCGTTCTGGGCTAGGTGTAAATTTACACATGGCATTTTAGTTGCAGGAGTCTTAAACTTAAATTTAATTGTGACAAAAAAAAAAAAAAAAAAATAATAATAATAATATGAAAAATGATGTAAAATAATAGAATATATTGTACTTTTTTCATCATTCTTTTTGCATTCTCTCCTTTAAACAAATAATACAGAATAGCAATTCATTAACCTAACAAGATAACATGATATATTAAATATACTCACTCACTCACTCACTCACTCAATACCGGAACATTTTATACCATTTAATCCTGTATTTAGGGTCACAGGGGTTGCCTGGTGCCTATCCCAGGAAACTTAGGACAAGAGGTGGAGTACAGCCCCACGGACAGGGTGCCAATCCATCGCAGGGCACACACACACACATACACACACGCACTCACACATGCACTATGTCTTTGGACTGTGGGAGAAAACCGGCGTACCCGGAGGGAACCCACCAAGCACAGGGAGAACATATAAATTCCATGCACAAAAAGATAGGAATCGATCCTGGACAGGAATTGAACCTGGACCCTGAAGGCACTAACCACCATTAAATATTAAATGGCATAATTGTGTAATTTATTAGTCAGTCACTTTTAAATACTACTACTGTAACTGTGCACAACTCCTTCTTGTCTAACATTGGTGCTTTGCCTTGCTATTAATACACACTTTATTTTTTTCTTAATTTCCAAATTAAAATTAAAATTATATTCGTCACATACACAGTCATATACAGTATGATATGCAGTGAAATGCTCATACGACCGCCAGTGACCTTAAAAAAAAAACTAAACTAAAAAAAAAAAAAAATTCTGTTATTAATGCAAAGGTATTTTATTCAGGCATTTATTTTCAGCAACTGCTTTTGGATTTAATGCATAATGTTGGGAATCCTCTTTAGATATGAAAGAACTTTGACTTGTCTTGTGTAAAAAATGTGCTACTGTATATTAATAAACATGCGTTGCCCTAAATAAAACTTGCTATCCTGGAGTGATATTTCTGGGTGAAACTCTCCCCAACCACAAGATGCAAGCACCCACTGAATAGTTTGAAATAGTCTGAATAATTTTAGTATGTAAATTATGTACATCATATACTATGGCCTTTACAATCACCAGATCTCAGGACACCTAAACACACCTTATGGACTGTGACTAACTCCATTTGGAAGAATGGAGTCGCTGAGACTTGAAGAATCAATGGATTCTTCTATAGATTCTAAGGAGCTCAGCTCCTAAATGAGAAACATGCAATGATTTTTCCTTCATCACTCATCCGTCTCCATCTTCTTATATATATCTTAAGATTGAAAGAAATGGTTTAAAAGAATGAAAACACAGAGAGAGGCATGCAGGGAGAGAGAGAGAGAAAGAGGGAGAGAGAGAGAGAGAGAGAGAGAGACGCATCATCCCCATGGGATCTGACCCATTTCTCTAATGAAAGAGAATGAGCACAGCACAACACACAGATGCTACACAACACCAGAGAGACCCCTCAGTAATCTGCACCTATTTTGCCATGTCCACAGACAAGTGTACATGCACACACACACACACACACACACACACACACACACACACACACACACACACAACCCAAAGTCAAAACCCAAAGTCACAGCAAAGACAATTGAAAATAGTGGATTTTAAATGGACTACAATAACTGCACCCCATTATAATCCTTTATGTGCACATTCATGATTAACATAGCTATTCCACATGGCTATTGATAATGGGGCAGACAGAAGCAATAACTGGCTAGAATCACACTGAACCAGAACTCGATTCCTGGTCAGGACATGAGCTGAACCTAGAAGGTGTAAGACACCTGTCACTTTCAATCAGTCTCACTTCAGGCACATCCAGAAGCCAATCACTCCAGGCTTTAAACACGGACAAAGTGAGTCGTTATTCATTTTCAATAAAAACACGAGAATTTACCAATGAACAGACATTATACTTAAGCAATGCTTATATTGTAAAACTTAAAAAGACACAGAGGAATGTATTGAAGAATGGAAGAAGCAAACATTTATTTACTCTTATATAAATAAACATAATAAAGAAAAAGTTAATCTATTACAGAATATGAGCTGAAAAGAGTATTAATCCTAAGCATGTTTGCACACTAAGTAATAAATCAATAATTATCTGAATTACATAGATATGCTGGATGCTTTATTATATAAAGGTATATATAATAAAGCATCCACTATGACTATGAATTCTTGAGTCAGTTGCAAAAGAAAGGAAAACAAGTCTACAGACAGAAGGGGATAATTAATAAAGATGTTAAAGACACATTTGTTTATATTAAAACAAAGTTTACTCATGCATTCTCATAAATAATAAATCTAACATAATGGTATACCAGATGTTTACTACATCTGTAGCGACTGACTCATGTGCAAAGTTTCTAATTATATAATGAAGTGCAACTGTCTACAGGTGCAGTGTATTACCGAAAGTATTCAGAAACTTTTTGCTGTTGTTTTAACCTGTTTAGGTATGCTGAGGTTGCAGCATCCTTCCCATGACTTAAGACTTTCATTTCTGTCATGCATATCCCTGAGATACTTTGATATGCTACATCAATTAGAGAGCAAGGCCCTTGGATAAAAACTTTAAAGCCACCAACGCTGCAGTTTGTCAGCGCTACTATGGTTTATTGCATATTGTATAATTACTTAGACTGAATTTGCTGGTGAATGTGAACACCTGTCCTTCCTTAAAAAGGTCTAGTGGTGCAGCAGGACAACAGATGGCATTAATATTAGGTATCATGTTGATCAATAGGCCTGTAGCGTAATCACAGTGTCATCAATGCCTCATTTATGCAAAATAATAAAATACTTCGTCAGGGAATTGTGAGCGAAACGCATCAGCAGGAGCAACACCATATTTTGTACGAAACCTTTTATTTATTCTAGGTGTAGAAGAATTCTTGTCTGATGTCAGCCTAACCTCATCAAGTCTATGATAACTCTAACCATTAAAGCTATGACTACACTTTGAACCCGAATAATGTTTTCAATTTTTTAAGTAAACAGAACTATTAGTTTTTGAGTTTGTTGTACTCATTCATATTAATCATTCTTTATTTGCATTCATGAGTAGCCTAACTCATACTATTTAATAGTAATTATCTTTTTTTTTTTATTGCAAATAAAGGAAATTGTTGTTGGTCTTTTGCCTGCTCCCGGCAATGGGTCACCTCAGTGAACCATCCGGTCCGCACACAAGCTTGGGCACAGCTTTTACACCAGATGCCGTCCCATTTTATTTGAGCTGGAGACAGGCACTTCATCCAGTGGCTGAGAATCGAACCTAGGCCTTTCACGTGGCAGGCGAAACACCCACCACTAAGCCACCAGTGCCTCTAGAGAGCAATCAGGTGACATAAATCAAAAACATCAACTTTAGGGTCCCCAGATTTGTAAAGATTATACTTACAGCATCATGCAAAGACAGACCAATCCACCATCGTGATCAAAACAATTCAACATGGACAGTTTACATGTGCATTGATGATGTCAGACACAAAATCGCTAGGCTGAAAGATTTTAAGTTGGTGAAACAGTTACTGTGGCTTAAAATATCAAAGTTGCTCAAGCTAACTTGGAAAGTGTCATTTCTACAAACTCATAAATACTAAAAAGTTCTAAATACTCATCAAGGTCTATTAATTTGAACTAATTGCCATTATTTAAGTTAACAGTACTCAATATGTTTAATTACTTTAAGCATTAGGGTTTACAGTGACTAATTGTAAATGTCCAGTGTTCCATAGTTTAATATGCCATTTAGGTATTAGCAATCCTCTGCATCCTCCTGAACTGCAGCATGTATATACCACTTACATTCCAGCCCTCACAAAGTATATTATTTGTGACACAGCTATGGTCTTGTCACAGAATTCCACAGAAAACAATCAGTTTGAGTGGTTGTAGTGCAAATATGCTAATGATGGCCTGAGGTGGCAGTAAGCTTATGTGACAGCAGAAGAAGAACAAGAAGAAGAACAAGAAAAAAAAAAAGCAATTATGGCACAGGGCTTAAGGTTTAGCAGGAGATTACAGGACAGGAGTGTGCTTGTCAGAGTCTGATTAGGAAGAATATTACCATGGCCTAATTGTATTGGTACTACATGTTCACCTATGAGCTAAAGAGGGATAAAGGAAGCAAACTGAGCCTGTCTGTGGACTCAGCAGGGCCAGACTATTACTGTGGCTATAGGTCATTTGAGATGTCCACATTTTAGCTTTGGCTAATTGGGGCCTGCTAAATGACAAGGGCTCAAGAACAAATGCCAGCGAATTGTCAATGAGACAGAAAGAAAGAGAGACAGAGAGAGAAAGAGAGAGAGAGAGAGAGAGAGAGAGAGGGGGAAATGTAAATTGAGAGAGCATGACAAATTTAGGAAAATGTAACATAGAGTGAGGGAAAAAATGAATAAGGAAAGAACTGTAGAGACAGACAAAGTGATTAGAAGACAGAAAGGAACATAGAGATAGAGAGATTAAAAAAGAATAAGATAGAGAGACAAGAGATGGGTATGCTGCTCTGCATCAGTAATGAATAAAATGATGTGAAGTGTTCTGTGCAATAACTGTCTAATGAACAAAAGTGGAGTAGGTTCTTCTGCTCAAGGCCTTTAAATGAGTGTGCATGGTTAAATATGGGATAAAAAAGGATGTGAGAGAAAGAGAGTGAGAAGGAGAGAGAGAGAGAAAGAAAAATTGGATTCAATGGAGATAAGCAGATAGTGAGAAACATACAGAATTAAAGTGAACGGTCCTGTGCTAGAATACAATTTTGTCTTTAGATAACACTCATAGCTTCCAGACAGAGGATAAAAACTGTCTATGTCTGGATCAGCCTCATCTCTTACACGTCTCTAACTGACACCCACAAAAGCCCCTGAGAGCTGTGCTTCATGACACAGGCTGATGGAAGGATCTCTTGGACAGCTGAGTCTGACAGATGACGAGGTGACGAGTTGTTTGTGTGTGAGAGTTTGACATGTTACATCATTCAGAGACCAAGGCCAAGAAAAGACATTCGGATAAACACTGTAAGTGCATTGATGCTCCTATGTTTTTAGTGGTATTATGATTTGTGTGTGTGTGTGTGTGAGAGAGAGAGAGAGAGAGCGCGAGAGAGATAGTTACAGGGGTAACACATAACAGTGATGTGTATGTATGTTTGTTCCACTAAACTGACTAACTACGCACACTGAAATCATGTTTTTTTTCCCTCAGACCTGTCTGCAAATCTCTCTCACCTTCTAAAATAAGAGCACAGGCAAAGTAAACATGCACGTACTCATGCACACGCACACATTCATTTCTCTTTTTGCTGGCGACATCAGTGGTTGCTTAGCAACCGCACACATCCCAAGATTGTGTCAAGCTTTCCTTGGGTAGTCCATCACACAAGGTGGAGCAGAAGCAATGACAGGAATGAAGCGAGGTTATGAAAATGAAACTATGGGCCACATTGGCCTCAAATGCCAAATAAGTGTTAGTCTTCACTGTGCGCTGGTTTCAGTTATTAAAATTAACATTGAACACAATAGCACAATAGCATAATTGCCTGTGCTCTTTAAAGTAAGTTATTGTGTGAACTGTGCTTTGCTGCTTTGAGCACAGCTATTTACTCGAAGTTTTCGGCCATGTTTACAATGAAAAGTACCAGGCCTGAATAACTATAACAATGGCAAACATACAGAAATCACATCCCATGCTTTCTTTGCATTTAAAATGTGATTTCTGAGGGTTCAAACACTCAGTTCTTAACTAATCAGCTTGCACGTTATCCTCCACTGGCTTCCATGACTGACCAGCTTTATTAATCCTTTATTTAGCACATTTTATATGCTGATTATTATCCCATTATCATTATCCCTTCATCTTATTATCATGATCAAACTAGTAATTCAGCTTGGTCACCAGTCCATCACCCAACCTACTCTCCCACCCTGGTGACCACCCTATCATGCAATCTTCTTTTCTGGCCAGGTCATCACATTTTCAAACCTCCTTCTTATAAACTGATCACCACTGCAATATCTAACCTTCTCTTCAAGCCTGATTGTCCGATCATATTATCCAACCTCCTCTTTAAGAGTGATTATCACATCATCTCAATTTCCACCCAACCTACCTTTTCGACAGCTGAAGATAGGTAATCGCTAGTATTTCTCTCTTCATCTATTAACTTTTTATTAGTCCAGTTCCACATCCTTCTATTCAATCTTCTTTATAATCCTATTTCCAGTCTGTCCATCCATTCTGTTGATTTGACCACTATCTCTTAATTCATCTTTTTGTACAACTACTTAACTGTCCATCCATCAACTTGCTGTCTTGCTTACTATTCTTTTTTTTCCTAATCCTCTTTTTTCCTGCTAAATATTTCCTTATTTATTCACAATTTGTAGTATTGCACTGGCTGCTCCAGCGCACATGATTTCCATGCACGAAATCTCCTTCCACAACAAAAAATCTTTTTATTCTTTTCTGCACATGGTTTTGTTTGGACTATATAAGGGGAACTATTTATAAATGTATCATTATACGCAGTATGGCGGTGCAGTGGAAGAGGGGGTGTGGTAGAGAAAAATGATGCATACATTACTGTGTTGATTCCAGAGAGCTGCTGGAACATGTGGAGTCCGCAGCCCACAATGAGAGCACGCCGGGCGGGAGCATAGGTCAGCATGCGCCACAGCACTGGGCCATCTACAGGGAAAATAACACAGGAAATTAACTTTGCATAACATATTCTTCATATACACATACTGTATACTGTACAATGACATTAAAAGATTGTGTCTCTATAATCACTACGCTATGACATAAGCCAAAGAAGTGCTGAAAAACAATTGTTGCAAAATACATAAAAATCATATTATTTTAAAATAGAAAGGGATGTTCACGTCATACCGTAACTTTTCATTGTACAGAATACAGTAATGAGGGTAAATCTACCTTTATGTATCAATATAATCCCCTGCTACAGTAATGCACTAATCCCAGGGTTTTACTAGTGCTTGGACACCATCAAGGTAGAAAGTTTTCTCAGTATGCCAGAGCCATGATCGGACTGCCTGATTCATGTCTGAAACGATGGCCTTCCAAGAACTCCAAGAACAAATACATGGAAATGGATTGTACTGAGGTCAGAAATGTTTAAAGGATGTGGTAATAACTTCCAATCGAATTCCTGTAATGGGTGTGTTGTTGGTGAACGATTGTACAGTTCTCATAAACAGATGCATCTCTTTCACATCTAATACAGTTTTCAAGGATCAGGATCACTCATAAAGTGTAAGCGGTGTAATTACTGGGGTTCTGTGCCACTTTTGCCAGGATTGACATTCACAGCCTTTTTTTTGCACCATTTAACTCTTTGATTGCGGCTAAGGGTCTCATTACTGTACTGTGCTTTAAAAGTCTTCTGGAAATGTAAATCCTTTTTAAACATTAATTTATAAGAAATTTTATCATAAGTCCTGGTTCGATGGGAACGCCCCTCGTATTTACCTATTTATGCACTTCTCTACTTTCCATATTACCAGAAAAATACACTGCCGTGTCACAGGCTAAGGATGCATTAAGAAATACATTTGCATCTCTATTCTTCCATAACTGTGTGGTGCTCATTAAGCTCCGGCTGAATATTGTGCTGCTTATCATCAAACTTATAAAATGAATTTAAAGTTCAGCAGTGCAAAAAAAAGAAAAAAAAAGAAAGAAGATTTCCTGTGTGGCTTGTGAGTCAAGGCAGTTTTAATTAACAGAAAGACTGAATAACAGCTCTGAATCTATTTTCCTTTCAAATGTTTTCTTAATTTTTTCTTACTGTAAGTTTGAAAATTACCTCCTGCATTTACCATGCATTTATGACAAGGCTGTTTCGAAATTTTTCTTTATCCGTCTAACTGCTGTAGACATTTGTAGTCTTGCCCATTTAACAATTTCACTTTTTTTTTTAACATATTTGTGAAACTAAATTGTTTCAGATTCTCATACAAAATCTAATGCCAGAAACACCAGTGGTTATGCAACCTTTAGCAGTAACAACTGCAACCAATTGCTTCTAATAACTAGTTAACAGTGATTAATTTGCTGTGAATGGCCCATTCTTCTTTGGAGAATTGTCAAAAGCCTGACTGACTAGGCCACTTTACAATCTTAATTTCGTTTCTTTTGAACCATGAAGAGGTAGATTTCCTCCTGCCCACTGGACACTATTCTTGCTTTCTAACCAATTTTGCTCGAGATTCAAATCACTGACCAATGGCCGCATACACACCTTCATGATTTTTTTTTTCTGCTATAGAATGGAGTGAACAGAATTTATGCTTTCATCAATTATGGCAAGTTGCATACAGTAAGCACCATTCCTGCACCACCATACTATCCATGGTGTGTTTGGTTGTGGATTTCATGCTGTTTACATGTGTTAGTAAACCCAGCGACATTAACTTAGCAGCATGGTGGTTTCCTTCCACAGTCCAAAGACATTGTAGGCTGATTGAGATATGCAAATTGCCTGTAGAGTATGATTTGGTTTGTGAGTGTTTGTGGGTGGGCACCCCATGCAGGCCAACCTAACCATATCCCTAATTTCCCTGGGATAGAGTAGGCTCTGCTCCCGCTGTGAACCTACACAGGATAAGCAACATAAACAACGGATAAATGCTATAGGACCCATGTCTTCTAAAACTCAGCAGTTCACGCAACACTTTTCCGAAAGCATTGAGGCTCATTAAGGGTTTTTGACTTTGCCTTTTGTGAATAAAACATGTGCACATGGATTCATACTCTTTAAGGCTTTTATACTGGATCCAAATAGGATTAATTAAACTAACTAACTCATCTGAATTGCTGAATGAGAAAGGAGCAAATCTTGTTCATAAATGAAACCATTTACTGAGTCAAGGAGCAAAGACCAGGGGTCTCATTTATCAAAGCGAGCATAAAACAAAAAATACATTTGTGTGTGATACCCACCTGTATGCACAAGAACATTGATATTTACTACTTGTACATACAGGACAAAATATGTCTTTGGTTACACAGTAGATGTATAGATTCCAAAACGGATGTTTTTATGTACAGTCATGCTCATCTGCATGATAAAATGCCCTTAAATTGGCATATACGGTAAACAACTTCCTTTTAAAAAGCACAGAAGCCTGCTTACAGAACTGCTTTTCTCAGACGACATATAACATGCAAAATAAAAATGATTTGGCACATTTTGTAAGTACTGAAATCAGTGATTTCTCTGCCAGTTACTGTATGCTGATATGATAGAGTGAGATATAGCTGCACTCTATTTAACCAACAGAGGTGGGCGAAGTACAAAAATCTGTTACTTGAGTAAAAGCAAAGTTACCCTAGGTAAAATATTACTCACAGTAGAAGTCCTCCAGTTACAGTTCTACTTGAGCAAAAGTACAAACCTTTAAACTTGCTTAAATAAAGTACAGAGGTCTAAATACTATGCCTCAAATACTATCCACCACCCTGATTATGTAACGCAACACCTTGCAGGAATGTAGTGGAGTAAAAAGTACAAACATTTTTTGCAGGATGCAGAAGAATAAAAGCAAAATTATCTATTAATAAAACCATTCATGTAATGTATAGATACATGATATATGTACTACCTTCTACCTCTGTTCACGAATAGAAGTTCTTGCATATGCATTGTCAGGAGAGTGCAGACATATACACACATCCTCAAGCATAAACAAAACTCCCATTCAATGCATAGAAATGTGCACATGCAAGGTATTATCAACAAAACTCCCAAAAAGGTCCCAGGTTCAACATAGACGCAATAAAAATACTTATATTTAGACTTAGACATTTCAAAACACAGACTGATAATTATGATATAAGCTTTAAATTCAATTCTAGGTTTCAATTTTGAGGTTTGCAATATGGAAGCAACTGAACAAAAGGAATGACTTGTAAAGATGCCATCTGCTGCTATAACCTGGTCTAAGACACCAGTTTGACGTTCAGTTGCTAGCTAGTTGGGTCAGGGGTAGCTCAGTGGTTAAGGCATTGGACTACAGTTCGGAAGATCCAGGTTCAAACCCCACAACCACCAAGTTGCCACTGTTGGGTCCTTGAGCAAGGGCCTTAACCCTCAACTGCTCAGATGTGTAATGAGATAAAAATGTAAGTCGCTCTGGATAAGAGCGTCTGCCAAATGACTAAATGTAAATGTAGTTGAATGCACAAACCTAGACTCCAGCCTTTTGTTGACTGCTGTAACAAAACACAAACAAGTTCTCAATTTGCACTAAATCTATGTCTGACGGTCATGGGAAGCACTTAATCGACAAAGGAATCAATATAGGGATAGTGCCACATTTACACCACTATTTAGTCATTAGGTCATGTCAAAGTTAAAAACAATGCAAATGTTTCCGCAAACATCTTCCAAACTTCATTAAGCCATAACAACCTTGGCAATGATTTTAACTTTGACATGACCTAAGAATGTAGTAGTGTAGAAAATTAAAGAAAAATAATTTGGGCATCAAAACTTATTTGCTATTGCGTTATTGTTGCTTAAATATGTTTTTTGTTAACTGAAATTCTGTTGCATCCTACTGTAAAAACTTTGACTTTTGATTTTGGGGAAATTTGTAGGTTGTGGAATGTGGATGCATTATGTATAGCTTTTTCAAATTCATGCTGTATTCTTATCCATGTTTGAATAATTCAGTCTTTCAGTCCTTCCATAATTCAATTTTGTTCCCTTATTGCTATCATCTATTGACCATCCATCCAACCTTACATCCCCAATCCAAAAAAATGAGGCAGGGATAGCAAGAAGGCAGATTTTTTTTTTTTATCTATGATCTTTCATCAGTCCAGTGTGATGTTGTCAGAGAAAGCTGCTCATATGTCACTGATCACTGCCTGGTCCCTTGAGACAAGTGCTACAGACCTTAACTCAATTTCTGTCCGAAACACAGATTCATGGAGTGCTGTGAACCAGGCCACCAGTGAAAAGAGTCTTATAACGAAGCGCTAACTTCATTCTCTCAGACGGACAATCTCCACTTCCTAACAGCTGCTTGAACATGTGCATAGTTCCTTATCTTAATCTAATTAGAGCAGACCAGAGGAGCATGCTCCCTACAAGAAGACATAAGTTACTATTGGACTGCCCCCCACCTTTTCCCTTGATTTTCTGGCTAATTTTGTCTGTGCTAATTCCCACCTACTGTACCTGTTAATTTCCTCATTAATACAACATCTTTCAATCCAGGAGGGGTGCATCCAACCAAATGCATCTTTTTTTTTTTTTTACTTTTTCTCATGTGCATTACAAGTCAAGAAAAGTGCTATGATTTCTTTTCATCTTTTATATTTTACACATAACCTCCTGTGATCACCACTTTAAGAACTTGTAACTATTTTAACATTAATGCAACAATTTGTGTGGTGGCACGGTGGCTTAATGTGTAGCACTGTCACCTTGTACCTCCATGGTTCATGTTTAATTTCTGCCTTGGGTCTGTGTGCATGAAGTTTGCATGTTCTCGCCGTGCTTGGAGGGTTTCTCCCGGATCCTCCTGTTTTTTCCCACAGTCAAAAGACATTCAGGTTAGGCTAAGTGGCATTCCCAAATGGCCTGAAGTGTGTGTGTGTGTGTGTGTGTGTGTGCGTGATGGACTGGGGCCTCATGCCCAAAGTGTCCTGGGATAGGCTCCAGGCCCCCCGTGACTCTGTGTACTGCACAGGTTAAAGTGGTATAGACCATAAGTGAGGTCACAGTCTACCTAGTCTACATTAGTTAGTGTTCAGTCACTTCCCTGTGTAGTTTGTTAGTTGCCATAGTATTTCTTTTCAGTGCTTTTGCTGATAACCATATTAAAAATGCTAAAGTGGTCTTGGTTAAAGGTAGAGTTTTTAAACACTGTGGATTTGTAACTCTGCTAGAAAGTGCTACTAGTGAAAAGTTACCTTCTTCGCAGTAATGTAATATCCCTTTCTTATTAAACTGCACGATTAACTGGAACCAGTTTTATTTAACTACGAAACCTTTTACACAGAGGTTTTAAAACCTGCTAAAAGATTTTTCATTTATTGTGTTCCAGCCAATTTCAATTATGTACAATAGGCAAGAGAAAGAATCATTCTGCTAAGTCCTGCAGGGGGTGCAGAACTTGTCTTTGGAACACTGGGCGTTAACAAGGGCACTCTGGATAAAATGCACTTCCATTCTAGGGCACCATGTACAGTACACATCCATACTGCAGGTGAAAGAACTCCTAAGGAATCCATAATAAGCACATGAAATTCTGTGAAAAGCTGTAAAAACATTTTGCAAGTACAGTATATCAAAACAGTCAAAAACCTGCTGTACCATTGATTACACTAGTGCCAATGCCGGTAATTAAAGCCTGCAAAGATAATGATTTTGTGGATTCTAAATACACAGGTCCCCTAAGGGCAACATAGTTATAATCATCACATTGTGTTTAGGTTGTCTATCAAACTGACTGCAAGATGCCTGCACCCTTATTTATACAGAGCATTAGATAGAATATAGGGATAAAATAAAATTATATATTGTGCCATTAATTAGACAATTTTTTTTATGGAGATAAAACTCCTGCTGTCACTCCTGCTAGTTATACATTATTGAGTCTGGCTGGCTCACACTGGTACTGCTTGTCTTTGTGCTTTTTGGTCTCCACAGATCTGCTAGAGCCAGAGCAGCCGGACAGCTATGTAAAGGACAGCAAGGGCTGCTCGTTGCTAGGATCCTAAAGAGAGGACTGACCAGACAGATGGACCCAGGAGAGGTACAGTATGTGGCTATGTATTTTTCGTTCACTTTTTTTTTTTTTTTAACTCTCTTCTGTATTTTGTCTGGTAGTACTGTATAGCTCCTCACTGACCGGCAGAAAATGCCAGTTGTGAATAATGCCTATATTTAACTTGTTGTCATGCAATATACTTAATGACAGTATATAGCAAGAACTCTAAATAAAAAATTGGAACATCTCACATGAGAGTCCCTGTATCTCATTTTACCTGTTGTAGCCTATAAAATGGAAAGAAATATGTGAAAATGTACATTTACATAATGAGCTTTTTAACATGTCAACTAGTTTTATAACCTTTCCATCAGTTACGAAGGGAGTCCTGCATTCAAGCAGAAACACTGAGGAGCAGAGATAGTAGGCTGTTAACAAAGACAAAAGAAAAAGAAAAAGCATATTTCTCTTTGCCACTCTTTGCCCCTGCACAGTCACACTTCAAACATCCAAAAGAAGAAAATGAGCTTAAGGAGCAACACTGTAAACCAACTAAAGGCCGTCAGAAGAAAGGATGAGAAAGGATGAAGGCATCGGGAAGCCACCAGAAGAATAGAGAGAAAGGATTAAGGTGCAGAAAGGGCACATTACAGTATGTTACTAATGGTTAGAGGGAGCATAAACAAAAGAAGGAAATACATAAAGACCATGCTTTCGTAATCAGTTGTAGGTTAGGAAACCAGTAGAAATTAGCAAACTATTGTTCTTGTGGACCCTAGAAAAATAATACTATAAAATAAAGTAGTTGTCATTATTATTATGCAAACTAAATACAGCATATTATTCTTACATGAGTATATAAATATATATAGTACATTGTTATCCATCTGAGATAAACCCTGTATAATTAAGAAATTAAGAGAGTGACATTACTA